>NW_027530514.1:277764-317979 GCF_008692635.1 Crocuta crocuta | reverse complement strand
TATTGTTTTATAATTGAGATATATAAATATTTATATATTTATATTAATTTATTTTTTAATTAAATGTTTATTTTTGAGGGAGAGAGAGAGACAGAGCATGAACAGGGGAGGGGCGGAGAGAGAGGGAGACACAGAACCCGAAGCAGGCTTCACGCTCTGAGCTATCAGCACAGAGCCTAACACAGGCTGGAATTCATGAGCCATGAGATCATGACCTGAGCCAAAGTCAGATGCTTAACTGACTGAGCCACCCAGGTGCTCCTATTAATTTGTTTTTAAAACTCATGCCATGTGCTTTGATGGTTAATGCACACAACATAAAATTTATCAGTTTAACCGTTTTTAGAGTACAATTGAATGGAATTTAATACATTCAAAATATTGTGCAAACATTACCTCTGTGTAGTTCCAGACATTTTTATCACCCCAAAAAGAAACATGGTACACATTTATTAGTCATTTCCCATTCTCCTTTCCCTCAGCCCCTGGCTACCATTAATCTGCTTTATGTTTCTATGAATTTACCCTTTCTGGATATCTAGTGTAAGTAAAATCACATGTACATGATATGTAGGCTTTGGTATCTGGTTTCTTTCAATCAACATGTTTTCAAGCTTCATCTATATTGTAGAATGTATTGGTATTTCATTTTTATTTATTTAATTTTTATTTATTTATTTTCAGAGAGAGAGAGAGAGAGCGAGGAGTGGGGGAAGGGCAAAGAGGGAGAGAGAATCTTTAAGCAGGCTACTCATTGTCAGTGCAGAGCCCAGCATGGGGCTCAGTCTCACAAAGTGTGAGATCATGACGTGAGCCAAAATCCAGAGTCGGATGCTCAGTCATGAGCCACTCAGGTTCCCCAGTATTTCATATTTCTTATGACTGAATAATATTCCACTGTGTAGATATAACATATTTTTCATCATTTGATTAGTTGATGGAGAATTTTCCTCCCATTTTTTGGTTATTGTGAATAGTGTTACTGTGAACATTGTTGTACAAGTGCTTGTTTGACCACATGTCATATATTATAAATTCTTTTGGAATTTTGGGAATTGGGAATTATATGACAATTCTATGTTTAAATTTTTGAGGAACTGCCAAACCATTTTCCACAGCAGCTGCCCCACTTTACATTCCTTCCAGCAATGCATAAGGGCTCCAATTTGTCCACATATGCATCAGCACCTCTTATTTTCCATTTTTAAATTATAGCCATCTTATTAGATATAAAGTGTTATCCCATTATGGTTTGGATTTGCATTTTCCTAATGGCAAATGATGCAGAGCATCTTTTCCTGTACTTTTTGGACATTTTATATCCTGTTTGAAAGAATGCCTTGGCTCTTTTTTTCCTTAAGTTTATTTATTTATTTTGAAAGAGAGAGCATGTATGAGCAGGGGAGGGGCAGAGAGAGAGGGAGACAGAATCCCAAGTGGTCTCTATGCTGTCAGCATGGAGCCTGATGTGGGGCTTGAGCTCACAGATCTCAAGACCATGACCTGAGCCAAAAGCAAGAGTTGGCTGCTTAACCAACTGAGGCACCCAGATGACTAGTTTGTGGCTCATTTTCAATTTGTGTTGTTTTTCCTTTTGTTGAGTTGTAAGAGTTCTTTTACATGTATATACACTAGACCCTTATCAGGTATATCATTTGCAAATATTTTCTACTATACTGTGAGTCGTCTTTTCACTCTCTTGATAGTGTCCTTTGATTCACAAGAAGTTTTCATTTTGATGAAGTCTAATATATCCATTTTGCTGTTGTTTTTGGTGTCATATTTCAGCATCCATTGCCAAATCCAACATCATGATTTACTCCAGTGTTTTTATTCTAAGAATGTTATAGTTTTGTATCTTATATTTTTGATCCATTTTGAGTTAATTTTTTAAATATTAAGTGAGGTAGATAGTCACCTTTATTCTTTTGCATGTAGATAATCCAGATTTTACAGAATCATTTGTTGAAGAACCTATTTTGCCCACCTCCATTAAAAGACCTTGACACTCTTGTCAGAAATCAATTGGCTAAAGATGTAAGCGCTGATTTCTGAACTCTCACTTCTATTCCACTGAGCCATATGTTTATCTTTATGCCAGTACCAAACTTTTTTGATTACTATAGTTTGTAGTAAATTTTGAAATTGGGAAGTGTGAGTCTTCTTTTTCAAGATTGCTTTGATTACTAGAGGTAATTTGCAATTTCGTATGAATTTTAGTATTTTTTCCATCTCTGCAAAAAAAAAAAGGTCATTATGTTTTGACAGGGTTTGCCTCAATTTGTAGATAACCTTGTAGAGTATTGCCATCTTAATAATAATACATTTCCAATCTATGAACAAAGGGTATTTTTCCTTTTGTCTATTTCTTTAATTTTTTCAGCATTGTTTTCATAGTTTTCACTGTATAAATTTTGTACCTCCTTAGCTTAATTTGTTAATAAGTATTTTATTTTTTGATGCTTTTGTAGAAGATACTTTTTTCTTAATTTCCTTTTTTGAATTGTTCACTATTTTTTTTGGATTATTCGCTATTAGTATGTTAAAATGTAACTGATTTTTGTGTCTTGATATTGTAAAACTTTGAGTAATTTACTAGCTCTAATAGTTTTGTTGTTAATTTTTTAGGACTTCCGTTATATAAGATCATGTCATCTGTGAAAAGAGATAGTTTTACTTCTTCCTTTCCAATCTGGATGATTTTTACCTCTTTTTATTATTGCATAATTGTTTTAGCTAGAACTTTCAGTAAAATGTTGAGTAGAAGTAGTAAAAGCAGGCATTCTTGTCTTGTTCCTGGTCATATGGAAAAAATCTTTAGTCTTTTAATTAAAATGTTTTTGGGGGTTTGGTTTTGTTTTTCAAAAATGCCCTTTATTTTTCTTTTTTAAAAAAAAATTTTTTTTTTAATGTTTTATTTATTTCTAGGAGAAAGAGAGAGACAGCGTGAGCAGGGGAGGGTCAGAGAGATAGGGAGTCACAGACCGAAACAGGCTCCAGGCTCTGAGCTGGCAGTCAGCACAGAGCCCGACGCGGGGCTCGAACCCACGAACCGGGAGATCATGACCTAAGCGAAAGTCGGACGCTTAGCCGACTAAGCCACCCAGGCACCCCGCCCCTTATTTTTCTGAGCAAGTTTCTTTCTATTCTTTTTTTGTGGCATGTTTTACCCATGAAAGATTATTGGATTTTGTCAAATGCTTTTCTTCAACAATTGACATGATCACGTGTTTTTTCCCCCTTCATTCTATTTATGTGGTGCATCATATCAGTTAGCTTTTATATGTTGAATCATCGTAGCATTCCTAGGATAAATCCCACATGGCCATGGTGTATAATCTTTCAATATGCTGCTGAATTGGGGTTACCAAAATTCAGTCAAGGACTTTTGCATCTATATTCATTAGAGATACTGGTCTGTAGTTTTCCTTTATTGTGATGTCTTTGGCTTTGGTTTCAAAATTATGTTGGCTTCACAAAGTGAATTAGAAAGTTTTCCCTCTTCTATTTTTTGGGGAAGTTTCTTTATTTTTTCTTTCTGCCTCTCAGACTGGATAATTTCAATTGTCCTATTTTCAAGTTCACGGATTCTTTCTTCTTCCTGCTCAAATCTGATGTTGATATCTTCCAATGAATTTTTCATTTTGACTGTTATACTTTTCAGTGCCTAAATTTGTTCTTTTTATTGACATTCTCTATTTGATGATACATTCTTTTCCTGTTTCCCTTTAGTTTTTTATGTTCATTATTACATTTAGCTCTTTAAGCATATTTTAAAACGTTGATTTAAATCTTTGTCTCATAACTCCAAAGGGCTTTCTCAGGGACAGTTTCTATTTGTTTCTTTGTGTGTGCCTATAAATAGACCATAGTTTCTTGGCATGCTTCACAATTTTTGTTGACAACTTGATATTTTAAATATTATAATATATTGGTGTGCCTCAGTGACTTGGTTAAGACTTTGGCTCAGATCATGATCTTATGGTTCATGTATTCAAGCCCCACATTAGGCTTACTGCTATCAGGGCAGAGCCCTCTTCAGATCCCCTGGCTCCCTCTATCTCTCCCCCTGCCCTGTTCATGTTCTCTCTCTATCAAAAATAAATAAACATTAAAATAAATAAATATTATAATGTAGTAACTCTGGAATTCAAATTCTCCTCCTTCCCCAGAGTTTGTTGTTGCTGCTTGTGGGTTTTGTCACTAAACAAAACTTATTTGTTTAGTGACATTTATAAAATATTTTGGGAGAGACTAAAGACTTTGTTGCATGTGGGCCTGGAAGTCTCTAGATGCCTGGAGCGAAAAAAAAAATCCCCCAGTCTTTGCACAGGTCTGTGTATGTTTGTTGCAACATTCTTCAGTGCTCCAGCTGTTTACAGTATAGCTTGGCCTTGTTTTCATATTTGCATAGGCTTGAATGCCTATGACAGTTATGGGTTTAGGATCTTCTCAAATATTTTTTTTAGCATATTTCTAACTCAGATCATGAGCATGGCCTTGTAGATTCCCTAATATACATGAGGACTTTCAAAGTCCTTATTCCTCAAAAGCATCTCTTTTCCAGCATTTCCTTCCAGCTTTTTGAGGTGTCTCTTGTTTCCCACAATTGATATCATTTGCCTTATGTGGCAGCACATTGTTCATTTGCCTTTGAATGTTTTCAACCACTGACTTCTGCAGCCATGTTACTCCTTCTCTGCTCTGAAAGAGCTTCGAGTTAGAGAAATAAAAGCAAACTCTTTGCATTAGGCTTCAGGGAACTGCAAGAGAGGTCAAAACAGTCAGTCACATTCTTTGAAAACAAAGTTTGCTATGTTCCCTTTGGCCCTAGGAGCCCACACTAGGGATGTGGACTGCCATCTTCAAGACTGCCACCCATCTGGGGGAAGTGAAGTCAAGGGTAAGTTAAATTGTTCTGTAGTTCTCTTTCCAGTGTTCAGTTGCCTTTCTATTGATCAAAAGTTCAGTTGATTGCTATAAACCTTTGACTGTTTTCCAGAGTTCTGACAAAGTTGATTCTGACAGTTTTTGCCAGGTTTTCTAGTGTTTTTGCAGTGAGACATGCTCTTTGAGTTCCCTACTCCACCATTTTGGATGATGAAGTACACTTTTAACTATTATTCTTACCCATATAAATTATATTTGCTTGAACATAGAACAGAAATTATTTTTTTCACTCAGGATTTGTATTGGGTACATACTACATGCTAAAATCTATCCTTAAAAAGTAGATATAACCATGAACAAGACCTGAAATCGTTTGTCAGAGGTTTATGTGCTTCTGAGAACATAAAAGCTACCAAAGCTACTAGGACCCATGGGTAGCACCTACTTTTGTAAACATTTATTGGGATGCAGCTACACCCATTCCTTTATATGTTGACTGTGGCTGTTTTTGTGGTATAGTAGCATACTTGAGTACTTCCAACAAAGCTGAAAATATTTGCTATTTGGTCTTTCACAAAAAGCATTTGCAGACTCCTGAATACAGAGTTTTGGAAAGGAAAAAAAAAAGGACAGAGCCCCTATGTCATGCAAGAGTGTATACATGTTATGATTAAACATATTATATTTCAAATATGCAGGAAAGGAACAATATATTATTAAAAGATAATTATTTGATACCGGTGTGGCAAATAAATTTCTTAATATTTAAGAAAAACACTATAAAGAAAATACTGGTAAATCTACCTTCCAATTAACTATGCTACAGTTTTGCTTTGGTGTGAGTCTGAAATTTTAATATAATTTTCACATCACTCTATTATTAAACTTTCTGTACATATGAAAAATTATGGCCTGGACTGAAAATTATGGCCCAATTTTAGGCAATAGCATGGCTCTAAAATTATGCAGCATCAAAGAAGATGTATTCCAAACTTATAGGATAGGCTTAGCCTAAAATGAAGAGGATTTGTATGTATGAAGCCAAAGAATATTATACACTTGCATGACGATTATTTTAGAAGTGTAGCCATTTGGCACTAGATTGGACAATGACTGATGTAGTAAATCTTAAAAGTCCACCTAGAGACACAAGGAAACTGATGAGAATTGTCTTGCTGACTTCAAGAAAGTAAAAAACTTCAGGCTTATTTGTTACTAACACAGTGTACTAGAGGGAGGGCACCAGTTTTGTGTATCAGAAAGAGGCTATCAATGTTATAATGGTACTGGTGCAGAAGTAGAGCCTAATAACATGAGGAAATGAGTCCTATAAAAATCACAAGTTTTTTTGTTTGTTTGTTTGTTTCCCTTCTGGGCACAAAGATTACAGATAAACAGCATTTCTTTGCACCCTAGAGAACTAAGACCAGCACCAGATGTTTCTCTAGAAACGTTTGAACTTGGCTTCCTTAAAATCTGAAAGCAATTACCATAAAAATATCTGAAATATAGATTACCACTAACTTCTAGGAGCATTGCTGGCTCATAAAAAGGCATAAACTCATATGCTTTTAATTGTCTTTCTTAATCTTGAAAGAATTGTTGATTTAATTAAAGCACAGCTTTTTTAACACAAGACTCAAATCATCTATAAAAAGCAATATATTTCATGACCCCTTAAGAATACCACATTAACTTTGTCTTTTCACACATCCTAAAAATGTCAATTAATGTCAAATTAAATCCAAGATGGACACATTAAATTCCCATTGGCTTCAAATATTTTATTATATGCTTTTGAATGTGTTCACTCTGGAGATTTTTCTGGTAATCATTAAGGAATGTTTGTACCTCAAGTTGAATCTCTTCCTCGCACGTCTATACTGTTTTCCAGTCATCTACGTGTGATGAAGTTTTAACTGGAAATCACAGGCACAGAGGCAGGCTGAAGCAAGCCAGATCTGACACCTGTAAAATAGAAACAAGATACCTCAACCAACTGGCACCTGTCAGTGGTTACATATGAATGGCATTTTTATGGCCGAATATTATTCAAGCCTATTTCGAAACCTCAAATGTTAATTTCAGGATTGTTAATAATGAAGACATAATTATAAAGAGGTTACAAATTTGCAAAAGTAATTTCCACTGGGCTTTGAAATTATAAATGTTTTCATGACGTTTATTTTTATTTTCCTTTTTTTCTTGCCACTTTGAAAACAACAAGGAACTCTTAGCACGTTATTCCCCTGTGTTTAGCTCTCTGCACCAGTTCTTTGCTTCATGTGAGGTGGAGAATAACAGCAAATCTGGCTGAGGAGGGAGACTTAAAGAATGTTAGAAAACAACAGATCATAATGCCACAGATGCAGGGCCAGAATGCTGAGCTTGTAAATGAATACTGGCACCCAGATAATATCATCACTATGTATTTGATAGAGAAAGAAAATTAGCTGATTAAAAATACTTCTACATAAGTGTAGAAATAACAAACTTTTAAAAGAGATTTAAAAAAAACAAACCTACTTTTTGATACTTCAGTATGGATAGCAGTGAGTTGGAGAAAGGAAACATGAGACATCCAAGAAAGGGGTATAGAAGCTAAGCTTAATGTGCAGCTCTGAAGTGAGAGCTCATAGAACATCACATGAGGTACCAGCTTTGCCCACCAAGGTTGGTGTGATTGAGGGGATTGCGATGGTACCCAGACAAGTATGAGAGTGTAAACTTAGTGGGATTATTTCCAAGTGAGTTGGATAAAACTGATAAGGAATAACCATGAAATGGTGTGAAAGGATAACTAACATTATTAGATCTTTCCTGCTGGTTTGTGGGAACCAGGTCTGAATTGGATATGTTTTGAGCAAAAGAGTATGTATCCAGCTTTTGCAAATAATATTAAGTTGTATAAACAGAAACTAAAACTAAATGCCATGGGGGAAAAGCAGAAGCCCTGTTACATAGTCATTTTTTCAGCTATATTAGGACTGGAAATAATAGACCAATAGAAGGTGACAGCTGAACAAAACCTTAGAGGTTTTGGATCATCGCATTATGGGATATAGATATGAAAACTGAGATACAGAGTATCTTGTGAACCAGATTTGTGTACATATCACACATACACACGCACGTGCGCACGTGCGCGCGTGCGCGCGCACACACACACACACACACACTGCCCCTGATATGACTTACTCTCTACCAGTGTAGTTTTCTTCACTTTGGTATCAAGCCTAGTGTAAAAAGTCTTTCCTGAGTGCCATTGTTTTCCCATTTATCATTAATAAACACAGGGGTCTAGGCTTGCTAGCATATGTAGTACAGGAAAGAATCAAATCTTTGTGAGAAAGTGCACTGGAAATTATCTGAAAGGGCACACACAAAACCAACAATAGTACTTACCTCCAAAAAGAGAGTGAACTGGAGAAAAATCAGGGTGGTGGTCAAAGGCAATTTTAGCCTCATCTATGTTTTAGTTTTGGACAGAATGCCTTTAGATGCCATTTGTGTAAATGAAAAATCAATTTTAAAAAGTGTTTTAGTGTATATATATACAGGTTAATCTTAGCATATTTATGCATATTTCCATATGTGATTTCTCAGATTTATATTTTTAAAATTGCTTAAGACAGAAAACACATAGTATCATTTCCCCAATTCTAGTTATATTATCTTAAATAGCCATTTCTGAATAAGCATGTGAAGTCAATTCTTTACCTTTCAGTTTCTACCATAACTTCATGTGTATTTGTTCTAACTGACAGATTACTATATCACAAAGCCCACAAAAGACAGATTTTCTTTCTATGGCACCTACCACCAAACTTGGTATCCTCTAATAGAAGTTACTATCAATTAAAATTTTCTCTTAAGGTGCACCTGGATAGCTCCGTCAGTTAAGCATCCCACTTAGGTTTAGGTCATGATCTCACTGCTCCTGAGTTCTAGCCCCACACCGGGTTCTGTGCTGACAGCTTGGAGCCTGGAGCCTCGAACCTACTTTGGATTCTGTGTCTCCCTCTCTCTGTGCTCCTCCCCCAACTGTGTGTGCACGCGTGTGTGCTCTCTCTCTCTCTCTCTCTCAAAAATAAACAAACATTAAAGAAATGAAAAAAAATTTTCTCTTAAAATATTAGAAAGTACCGGGAAACCAAAATATTTATAAAGAGAGGAACAGAATTTCAGACATTTAAATATTTCATGCAAATATGCTAGAAATACACCAACCTAAGATAATAACCCAGGGCTTCATCTAATGGTAGTAGGTTAATTATCCCTTGATGGGAATCAGTCTCATCTACAGAGGCTAGCTTCTGATGCTATCATGTTTACCAAACTTGAGGCTAGTATTCACATATACATTTTGATTATTTTGATATCTTGGGTACACTATAGTCATCACATTCTAATGTGCATAGGTATGTTATAGAAGTAGAGTTTTGGAACTGGTAAGAACCTTCAGAATCTTCTAATTCAGCTTCTTCAAATGAGATATTGAGAACCAAAAAATTATTGACTTAAAATCACTCAGCAAGTTAGTAATTTCAGACACAGGTGCTGATCCACATCTATAAATGTGTTTTCTTGTTTTTTCTTTTTCTTTTTTTTTTAATGTTTATTTTTGAGACAGAGTGTGAGCAGGGGAGGAGCAGAGAGAGAGAGAGACACACACACACAGAATCTGAAGCAGACTCCAGGCTCTGAGCTGTCAGCACAGAGCCTGACACAGGGCTCAAACCCACAAACTGTGAGATCATGACCTGAGTCAAAGTAGGACGCTTAACCTACTGAGCCACCCAGGCACCCCTAAATGTGTTTTCTTATATGCAACCAAGTTAGAGATGTAAAATGGGTATGAGAAAAAAAGCATCACAAGAGTTCATTAAATATTCTAAGGTACACCTAAGCAAAAGCTTGCCTCTAATACAGATTTTTAAAAAAATATATTGTGTTTCTGTTTAACAAACCTTGCTTTCTCTCAGTTAATATCCTGCTTTGTCCAATGCTTCCTAATTGCAATTAAATCCCTAACACTGTTCCTTTCAGATAGAGGCAAATGCACTCTTGCCAATTCCCCCATCAACTCGTTTGTAAACTTTCTATTTTTTGCCCTCCTCCTGGGACTAAGTCAAACCTATGAAGTCCTACTGTGTAATTCCCCTTCATCTTATATCGAAAAGTGCTCTTTCTCTTGCAATCTGATGTACAATCAAAAATTTCAAACTGCTAATAAACAGCATGGATTCTTGGGTCAGAAAGCTGACCGTCTGTGTGCCAAACACCTGGGTGTAAAGAATGAAGCCTCTCATTATTGATTCAAAACATGAATATAAATTGGAGAACTCTGGAATGTTATCAGACAAAACATCAGAAGGTGCTAATAAACTCATAACTTCACACAGTAGATGTTGCTTCAACTTCTCTTCAGTTTTTCTTTCCGTTCTTGTATGTATATATCTGCCAGATTTAGCAAATAAAAGTACAAGACACCCAGTTAAATTTGAACTTCAGATAAACAACAAATTTTTAGTGTGTGTATCCTGCAATATTCGGAACATACACCAAAAAATTCTTTGTAGTTCATCTGAAATTCAGATTTAACTGAGTGTCTTGTATATTTTATCAGAAAACCCTAATTGTATGCAAATACCTTTGAGCTACCTCTGAAGATAATCTGGCTTTTCATATGAACTAATATGTGATGTTCACAAATTTCGGGGAAAGAGATTTTCATCGAGTGAATATCTTATGAACTTTGCTTCAAGACCTACCTAGGGAAATTTGGCAGACTTGGTTTATTAAATAGTCAAACATAAAGATTCAATAATATTTTAGGCTTTGCAGGTCACACAGTCTCTCTTGCAACTCTTTCTTCATAGGATGAAAGCAGTCACAGTACATAAATAAATGTGGCCATATTCCAATAAAACTGTATTTAAGAAATCAGGTGTCCAGCCAGATTTGGTTCGCAGGCTGTAGTTCCAATTAACATCACGTAGCCAGTATTCCAGTGACATTAAATTTATCTTACTGGAAAATCAGTCCATTCAGTTGGATAAAGCTGGACCTTGCAAAAATCATAAAAAAATAGTGTGATATTTAAGTGAAATGGAAATCAAGCTTTTGCATGTATAATCTGAAACTGGACTGTAAGAGAGATAAGAATTACCATATGATTAATTAAGTTTGTAACGTTAATTAGAACTAGTTAATTTTAGAACATTATGCTATTACCTAGTTCATAATACAGAGAGACACTGTTGTTTAGCCAAATTAGTACTTTTTTAAAAAAATTAATGGGTATATTTAAAATTAAAAATGAAGGTGGAAGCTGGTATTTCAAAGAAGATAGAAAATTTAAACAAGAGAAGTAACACTGAACAAAGCAAATGAAAAAGGATCTTGTTATACAAGGGCAGCTGGAAGGCAGAAAAATAACAGGATATGGCTGGTAGGATAAATAGAGAGAGACAAATCTTGAGTAGTTTCCATGACTCATTGCTGAGCCACAGTAACCGGAGCAGTACAGACTGATTCAAAATGGATATAGAGAAAGTGAATATGGCCTGGAAGGAGACAGACAAAAAGAGTCAAGGACCAAGAGAGGGTGAAAAGGAGCAATGTCTTAGAGAGACACCTTTCCTGGCAAGACATGTGGAAAATAGAGATAGAGAGATTGGTTTTGTTTATGATCTTTTGCCAGCAACTACTTGCTTACAATACAGGAGATAGGTCAAAGATGATGGGTGTACCTGATGATGACAGGAAAGCCATTTTTTACAGTGTGTTTTGCTGTCCTAGGAGTTTAGTCTGGTAGAAGGTATTCAGGCATACGTTTAAAATCAATCATGCATGTGACAGCCAACAATGTATTTCAGATAATCCATTGGAACAAGTGTTTCACTTGCTAAATTTGAGGCACAGATAAAGAGATGCAAAAGCAAATTGAGTGGAAAAAAAATCACTTTATTAAATGTTTCTATTTTCCCTTTTCATCAGCATCAAAGCCAGAATCATCCTGACACAACAGTAATTGTATAAACGGCTGAAATGAAGTAAAGAGGTTATTGTCATTGAATAGCTATCTCCATGGCAATCGGAATAGATTGTATACAATAAAGAGTGAAAAGAAGTAAATGAATAATGAATAAATACAATGCACATTCTGAGAGAACTCAGAAGCAAGCTGATGGTTGAGAGGGTGCCAGAAAAGTTACCGGAGTTCGTGATACCAGAAATGACCAACATTCTAACTTTGTTAATTTGTGAGATAAAATTGTCCCCAAGTTGGAATGCAAATTTAGAGGAAATGGCCCAGGATAGCTTTAGCTAGGCATAGTCATCACAAAAACAGTAACTGAATTAATCTTAACAGGAGATTTTTATATACTCTTATCAAATTAACCTTAAAAAAATTTCTAGCTCCTGTGTGAATATTTTGCATTTGTCACATTAAAATATGTAATTGTTTCTGTTGAAGTCACTAGATATCATCAAAGGCAAAAATATATCTTCCTGGACGCATAGTAACTAGTCTTTACTGAGCACTTTATAATGCCAGGCATGGTGTTAAGTGCTTTTATATATATGTCTTACAACATCCCTGGGAAGGTGGTATTTTTAATGTCTCTATTTACATATGGAAAAAAATGAGGCCCAGGAAGGTTAAGTAACAGTCTCAGGGACACAGCTGAGAAGTGACAGTGCAAGTCTTCTATTGCCAGGCTGTCCCACTCTATGTTAAAGAGTTTTATATATGCCCAGACAGATGATCACTCACCACCTGCGACAACAGCCAATGTGGCCTTCATTACTTTATTTTGATGGCACTTGGGAACTATATACAAGCCTTCCTGTTCTGGCTCACAACCATGGTTCGTCTCATCACTTATGATACTGGTTCCTGGCTGGGAGGGTGGTCTGGTGGTGTCATCTACTACCACACTGACTTCCAGAGTTGATTCTGTGATCTTACTGGTTAGAAAGGTTTGCCCTTCCTCCCCCCTCAGTCTGGGGCAGTCCTCCAGAGACCCATTCTTTGGTTGTAGATGTTTATAGAAGCCATCCTCTTTCTGGAATTAGTGAAGTGAATGCTGAAGGTGGTTCTATTCAAAGTATGTTCCTCAAAATAGCAGAGCGGCAACACCTGAGAGCTTGCTCAGAAGGCAGCTTCTTGGGTCCTACCACCCAGATTTACTATATCAGTATCTTTAGGATTTGCATTTTACCAAGACATCCAAGTGATTTGTGTGCATATTAAAATTGGAGAAATATCAACTTAGAGAACTTCCTTTAGCCATCACTTTTCCTCACGTTTAGAAGATCCATTACTGTGTGTCAAGGGAGTCTTCCAGGACTCAGTTGCAGCTGACCAGAGATTTCCCTAGCTAGACATGGTAGGTGACAGTTGTAGCCCTACTTGAAAATGGCTCTTCTTCATAGAATTATAAATTGGAAAATGTTTTTCTCAGAGCCTTAGTTTTCCTCAGATTGCTAACAAAATCAGTGACACAAAAGCTTCACTGTGGAATCAGACCTGTCATAGCTCCTTGACTTTCGTGTGTGCCTCACTGCATAAAAGAACTCAAAACTAAAACTGAAAAGCTACATAGAATTCAGGTCAATGTAAGATGGTAGAAATCATGGCAGCTGACTGTGAAAGCTTAGTGACAGACTTATGATACAAAAACAGCACTGCTGCCTCCCATTTCTTCCCTTTATTCCTGGCTGCCTCAGCACTCACCTTTTCCTAAATATTTATTTAATATTCCAGAGATTAATTTTGATTAAGTGCTTAGTGCCAGAGTCTTATCCTGCCAAATAAGAGTCAAGTCTACTTGAAATGATGCCATCAGTGCATAAATTATAGAAGGATAATATAAACAAAATAAGAAATTGTAAGCAAAATCACCAATAATTTATATTATCAGCCAAGTGAAAGCTCTATTGAAACACAGTCTGGTCTCCCTGTTTATGACCAAGCCCCAACAAACACTCCATGATAAAATAAGAAAACTAAACTTGACTGTTAATTGTCCAGAACCAAGGGTCTTCAGTACAGATTGCAAACAAATCAAACAGTTAAAAATCCCAGTTTTTCACGAGTGATTAGTATAGATTTTCTTTAACTTTAAAATCAATTTACTTATTTTTCATCTTGTACTAAAAATTTACCCCCACCTGCCTCCATATCTCACTTCCTCCTTGTCTATCTCTGTATCTGCCACCCTATCTTTGAAGTTTTTGCATCTCTCTCCTTGTGATCACACAACTTATTTTAGAACTGGCCAGGGTTTCTTTAGAAGGTTTCAATCTGGACTCCTAACACCCAGAATTTAAATTCATTCTACATCCCGGACAAAGCAGGAATTAGAGACGTGTACAGACAGACATGACATGAAGACAGATGCCAAACAATAGAGGGCTAAGGAAAGGCAGATGTCGAGGGGGGCAAAATTCAAATAGGAGAGAAGTGAATCAATAAATACATAAGAAGTGAGAGAGCCGAGAGAGAAAGAGAGAGAGAGAGAGAATAAAGACCCTTTAAAAAGGACCACAGGATTTTACAAGGTCCAGACAAAAGATTCTCATCTAAACATGGTCAAAGTATGTGAAATTTAGCACTTATACTTAACAGCTCACTTACCCATTTTATACATAATAGCATAATTACTCTTCAGTTGTGAATGTACCTGATTATACCCATAAGTGGAATGGTAAAAATCATTGTTATGTCAAAATTTTAGTTAAATATGTTTTATTTTCTAATATTATATTAACATCAGCAAAATTATTGCACATACTACATGTAACTTTTCAAAAAGCAAAAGTAAAGAAGTACTTTGGCAAGTGGGCAATATAGAATACATGGTGTCTAATATAGCTTTCTAAAGCATCCCCTAATTTAATGGTAAGACCCAAACAGAAGCAAATTGTCAAGTGTGCAGCCAACTGGTCTGCTAAAAGAAATTGCCACATTAATCTCCATTTTGGCCCTAATGAGTAACTAACCATTTCTGATACTTACCTTATTTTTGAGAAATAAAATATACAAGTGAACATAACTAAATATATTGTTTAGGCATAGTTACATATGATAATAATATTTTTCTAAAGGAAAGGGATGCTAAACATAAACCCAGAAGGAAGGCAGTGGAATGCAATAAGGAAAAGCACAATGGTATTGGTGATATTCTAGTTCTTAAATTGGGTAATGAAAGTTTATTTTATTACTAATCACCATGCTTTATATGTTACATGTCTTCATATGCACAAAATTTTATATATTAAAATTTTAAACAAATCATCCAAATATTTTGTTATGCTGCCAATCCATAGAATGCTAATTCAGAAAAAAAATGGAGTGATGAAAATTCACAAGTTTGAACACTAATTATGTGGGGATAAGCTTATGCCTTGAAATATTTTTCCAATTAAATTGAAAACAGAAGGGGCACCTGGGTGGCTCAGTCGGTTAAGCGTCCGACTTCGGCTCAGGTCATGATCTCACGGTTCGTGGGTTCGAGCCCCACATCAGGCTCTGTGCTGACAGCTAGCTCTGAGCCTGGAGCCTGTTTCAGATTCTGTGTCTCCCTCTCTCTCTGACCCTCCCCTGCTCACGCTGTCTCTCTCTCTCTCTCAGAAATAAATAAAACATTTTTTAAAAAAATTGAAAACAGAACACATCATTTCTGCCAGAGAAGTTAAGGGTAGGACTCCCGGCCCTTCTGTTTCTTGGTTGTGCTTGAATGTAAAAACGACAATTTTGCTTTTTTCCAAGAATAATTGTAACCATTTTTTCTCAGAACAACTAACTATAAGTTTTGCAGATAGGCTGTGATGAGTTTTAAGATGCAGTGTTTTCCTTACTAGAGTACTATGTGTTTTAGTTTGGATAAATGTCTATAAATGCCATAAGAGAGTTGAAGGATCTACTATAATTCTTTAAAAACCTTCCAATTTTTAAAAGCTAGGCACATTACAACAGGCAGAAAATAATAAAGACTTGTTGAAGATGTGGTGGGCCAACATGTGTAAATATCTTAGGATATGGATATAAACAAGACAGATAAATGGAGACTGGGCAACAATGAGCTAAATTTACAACCTGTTAAATGACCATGCCCTAAGTGTACTGACTCATCAGTGAGTGGTGGACAACAGGGCTCTTAACCTCAGATGATGAAGTAGAAGTAAGTAATCCGTACTAGGTGTACCAGATTGTATGAAAGTGGGGAAATTAGCTAATAAAATGTGGGATAAAAGCAGTATCCTAGTGTTCTTCACAAACTAGACTGATGAACCAAATCCAACAAAATACATTTAATCAGAGTATGTGTAAAGTTCAACACTTAGTTTTAAAAATACATAGCAAGACAATTTTTTTGTGAAAAGTTACCAAAAGTGAATTTGATTTCTGCCTGCATGAATAGTGGTAGAGTGTCCAGAAAACTGAGACAATCATTCTCCACTCTGAACTATTCAATCTCCACTCAGGAAATTTTCCATTTAAGTGCCACATCTTCAAGAAGATACTGAAGAAAACAACCAAAGAGATATTAAAGAAAAAAACCAAGATAATGGACTGTCTTGAATCAGCATCACATATGGAATAGTGGATATCAAAACTAAAGAAGAAAAGACATAGCAAAGAAAGGAAAATCAGAGTTCAGCTATGTGTACAAGTACTTCAGGCACTCTCATGTGAGTAATTAATTTGATTTGCAGATTTCTGTCTTAAGGGGAGAACATGGCCAAAGAAGGGAAGAATTAACTAACACTTATTTTTCCTGGGGATAATTTTAATTATGGGAATGCTAAAAGGGAGATTAAAATATTTGACTCAGGATTATATTAGATTAATTTTAATATTTCCAAATCTAAAGTGTATGTGTGATTTCAAATTTGTGTACTTTTCCCAATTAATACAATGTTTTTAAGATTTAAAAAAAATTTATTAGCTCAATAAAATTTGAATTCAAACATTGTATAAATACAGAGAAAAACTAGAATCAATAGATTCTAAAAGACATGATGTTAAGAAAAAGGTTAAACCAAAGAAAATTCAAATGTG
The DNA here is from genome assembly GCF_008692635.1 of Crocuta crocuta. Classification (NCBI taxonomy): domain Eukaryota; kingdom Metazoa; phylum Chordata; class Mammalia; order Carnivora; family Hyaenidae; genus Crocuta; species Crocuta crocuta. The sequence goes on along the minus strand of NW_027530514.1, from coordinate 301,013 downwards.
GTAACCAAGCCAGTCTTAACTTTCCCATCAGCTTGACAAACTTTAGACAGGCTGCTTCCTGGCTTTATGCCCTGAATTCCCTTTCCTTAAGAGCATTTACTTTAAAAAACATAATTGTTTTCTAAAATGATGTCTTAGCCCCTTTGAGATGTAAATCTTCTCTGAGCCTCTTGAATGATTTATGAGTAAGGAATGGCTTTCTCAAGGGTCTGGGAACTACCAGTTTGAAATGAAATCATTAAGGAAGATAGCATCCCCTATTTCCCAGTCTCTGTGGAAAAGTAGGAGCCTACCTTGATGCTCACCAATTAGCAAACACAGATGGGCTAAAACAGACAAAAACATCTATACATAACTCAGGAATAACTCAGTGTTACAGCACACCTTACTGCTTAGCCTCTCCCCTCAAGTGCTTCAGTACTTTCCACTAGCTCACCCTCGCTTTTAAAATCCCTCTCTCCTTATGTTTCAAGAGAATTCATTTCAGACTGAAGTCTCTATCCTATATTTCAGTATCCTTGAATAAAATTTCCCTTACTGTTCAACTTTCTCCGGTGCAGTTTTTAGTTTTGGCAATGGCAGCAGCCAAGGTAACACCCGAGGATAGAAAGCCAGGCAAGGTGCCTGGGTGGCTCAGTCAGTCCAACACACATTTTCAAATTCCTATCAGCCCTCTGTACGTATAATAAGGCATGACCTACTGGCATAATAAGGCATTACCACAAAAGACTTTAATGCAGAATAAAAAATGAGTCAAGTGGCTTAAGAGATCTTATAAAGTTCAGTGAGAGAATCATAAATTTCTGTGGTTGGTGTTAGAGATGAAAGGCACAAGATTCATATGTAAAACTCCAGAAATAACAAAAAGCAAGAAAGTTTTGACACAGCTAATACTAGATCAGGAGTCATTTATCAGGTATAAGTAGCAACAGAGTTGTTAAGTAGGTGACATGAAGTTTAAGTGGTGGAAAGAATGGCAGTCTGTCTCCACTACTTATTTCTTGATTGGTATAGGGTCACCAAGTGAAGTCTCCCTCCCTCTCTCTGTCTCCCTTCCCTCCCTTCTCTCTCTGTGACTGTATATGTACACACACACACACACCACATATACACACACGACATAAGGTATGTAAAACGTTTGGCAAGGCACTATCTATTGGTTGTTATGGCTACTGTTTGTATCATTAAATTTATATCATATGTTTTAATAATAAAAACAGTAATAACAGCCAGTAATACATGGTGCCTTGCCAAGTGTTTTACATACCTTATGTTATTTAATCCTTCTTACTACCCAATGAGGAAGATACTATTATTATTCCCATTTCTTTGCTAAGGAAACTAAGAGTTAGATAAGTCATGCAGCCAGTACGTGATGAGGCTGACATTTAAACTTAAGCTAATTCTAGAACCCATATTCTTATCTAATTAATCCAGTGGTCCTCAAGTCTAACTAAACATTAGAATCACCTAGAGTGCTATTTAAAAATATCAGTATACGGGTCCCATTATCAGAAATTCAGATTTAATTGATATAGGGTAAGACCCAGACATTAATATAAAGACCAAACAAAAAAAAAAAACCCCACTAAAATTAAGTAAACTCTTCTCAAGGTGGCTACAATGTTATTAACTATGGCACTAAGCTATTCTGTTTCTCCTACGATTTTTGTGGTAGAAATAATAGCACAAATCAATACCAACAGAGACAAAGCTCACTTTTCATCACTTCTTCACCTCTAATTCACATTAGAAAGTAGCAATCTGGTTTCCACCCTCACCATACTCTGACTGCACATGCTAAGGCTAGCAACTACTTCTGACAAATCCACCATCCTTTTTATATTCCATCTTCCTGCATCACTTGACATCATGATTAAAGCATCACCCCTGAAACTATACTTCTTCCCCATTTTGTAAAATGTGTGGTCTAACTGTCCTGCTGTTCCCAATGGATTTTCTTCCATGTCTCCTCTTTTTAATTTTCCAGAGTTCCATCTTCATTCTCTACCTTTCTCATTTGCATTCTAGCAGAGTACCTCACCAACTCCCATATTATCAGGTATCCCCAAAGAAAAACAAACTCTCCGTTACTGTCTCCAGCCCCTCCTGGACCTCTGTTCCACACATCTAACTGCATATCCCAAGTGTCTCCACCTGCTTCACTGCAGACCGAGGATGCTGGACCTCATGGGAGTTAACAGCCCAGAAGCCTGGGGTCTCTCATTTTATGCAGTATCTGTTGTTCTGTGCATTGTTTAGGGCAGGGTGGTCATTTACTCCTCAGCAACTGAGGGAAAAGTAAACCCACCATGCCTTCCACACCCACCTCTTATAGCCTTAGAGGGTGTCTATACTGCTGATGGCCATGAAAAGCTTATGAAGAATATTGTTTTAATAGAAATTTAAGGAAACAGAAATCAGGAGAAATATATTCTGTTAGGTCTTTTGCCTATTTCCTGGTTCTCCAATACACAGTTTATCTACCACGGCACAAGCCAAAGGAGAAATTGCTCATAGTCATGGCTGATTTTCTGTTTCTCAAATTTCTTTATTCTGACTCTTTGTGCTGCTAACTAGAACTGGTATATTTGAGTTTTTGTCTTTTCTTTTTACTTCAAATATTTAAGTAAATAAATATAATTTATTTCCCAATTACTGTATATGTAATTGATAACTGCTTTTTTCTCATTTCTGTGACATGCTGCCTTGAAAAAAGACAAATTGTCAGTTATATGTCTATTTTTAATACAGTGATGTTCATTAATTTTACTCTGTAAGGTAATGAAAGAAATAATTTACTTTATTACTTCTTTAAAATTTTTTATAGTATTGTTCTTAACAGTCATGGTACTGCTGATGATAGTGATAACAGGTGAGCTATTTTATTTGGTGAAACTTGTTCATAATTTATAATGCCTATTACTAGAATGTTCATCTTAAATTTTTATCTTTATTACATAAGAACAGAAGACTATTATAGCATCCTATTCTTTGTTTTACTAGATTTATGAATGAGTAATAACTTAAAAGTATATAAATTAAGCACCTGGCTCAGTAATCAAAATCCAAATTTATATGAGTTATAAGCCCTTAGGTGCCTGCTCATTATTAAGTGATAATTATCTGGGTGAATATGCCATTTCATTTATCAAAAGTGCATGTGTTTTGCAATTTATATAAAGACAAAAATCCAATTAGAAGATTTGCAAAGGTAATCATTTTGTTACTGAATATATTAAACTTTGTCATATTAAAATAATCTCCCCAGTGTTAAATCTTTATATCAATATCTGTCATAATTTCCTTTTGCTTACAAGTTAATATGCATACCAGGCATACTGGATACAAAAGCATTCAATGGATTCTCTTTTTAACTTCATAAGTTGTAATATTAAAAAAAAAAAACATTTTCACTGTGCTCCAAGTAAGACTTGCTGAGACTTGCCTATGAACAGAGATTCTCCAAGATATTTTAATTTCTTTTTATTTTCCACTTTGAGCATAGTTCTAAACTAAAAAATTTAGGATGGTTTATAGTCTAATTTTTGATAGAAATTTTTGAATTGAGTTGGAATCTGTTGTGTTTTACAATACAAATCTTTTCATAGAGAATTAATAATGGGGAGAAAAACTCAAGCAATTTTCATGGATAATTCACCATTAGGAATCTTCCTTATGAAATCCAGTTGAGTATAAAATAGGTAAATTAATGATGGATTCCACATGTCCTTCCAACATGGAAGCACTGTCTACTCTGTAAAATAAAAAGCTTCATGAGAAATAGGACTGACATGTATTTATGAGTAATAAGTTTTGGGAAGAAAGACGAATTGCCTGTTATAGGCTATTTTTGATCAATCCCAAAAAGTCTGGCATTTGGCCACTGCCTACCTGGCCCTGTATGACCCACAGACATGTGCACTGACTACCAGGGACTCTGCCAGACACTTTTCCCCTGTAGCCTGTGGGGCACAGAAATGCAAATTGAGACAGAAATGCCCTTGGCTGCCTACACAACTTCTCTCTTTGGTTATTTGGCAGGAATACTCAGCCAAAATTAACAGTCTCCCATCTTCAATCTCCTTCTCACATATCCCCAGCAGTGCAATCCACAGTTATTAACAGTAGAGAATTCTTAGTTTGATATAGAGTCCAAGCATTAAAAACAGAAGAAAATAAAGTCAATGGAATCTTAAGGATAGAGACCAGGGATATTTTGTGTGTGTGTGTAGGATAGGATTTTGTAGTCATGTGCCAAGGAAATAGAATGTCAGAAGACTATTCTGTAGTTCTAACAAAAGATGTGAGGAGTAATATGCCTCTGGATTTTGAAACCAAATACTGGGATTACAAAAGTCATAGTTTTCTCTGAATGAAAAGAGCTATTTGGTTGTCTCTGTCAATTTAAAAATTACTGAGAAGGTGAGCATTCTGAACTTAGTCTCTACAGATTCTTTCCAGGCTAAGCCCATCTTGAGTGCACCCTTTGGAATTTGGGATCAGGTATGCCTAGGTTTCTTGATGTTCTTTTCAGCACATCTCTTATACAGTGGAGATAGTGTGATGGAGTGGCTAGGAGCACATATGAACTTCAGAATCATAAAGCATGGATTTGAATATACCACCTAGTAGCCAAATGACCTTAGGAAGTTTATTTAACCTTTCCTAATCTTTAGGGATTCTTTTGAGCTTAAACATGGAAATAAAAACACCTAACTGTAAGAGTTGTTGACACAATCAACTGAGATCATGTGCGAAGACATTAACACCATGCCTTCCGTGTAATAAATAGACAAATAATACTTAAAGGTGCAAGCATATTTATATTCTTTGATGAAATGAGTCCTTCTACCTTAACATCTTAAGTTGTAGCTATCTTTCTGTGCTAAGCATATTTCTTCATTTTCTAATAACCATTTATACGATCTTGTAAATTCAGAGATTTCTGTGTTTGCTTCTTTAATTTCTTCTCCCCATTTCCTTCTGACATATTTTCTGTGGAATAAATTCAATAGTCAAGGAAAAACTCTAGTTTCACCTTATCTGTAAAAGATTTTCTGATCCTTTGAGAAGAATCACTAGCTTCCTCCCCTGTGTTCCACAAATAGCATAGTATTTACTTGACTAGCATAGTATTTACTTGACTATCTTTGGTTAGCTGTCTGTTTATCTCTATCCCTTGATAACATGTAAGCTCCTTGAGGGCAGAGATCATGGCTTACTTGTCCTTATTGAACTTAATAGTGTGAAAAACAGCTTCAAAATACATGCTTTGGGAAAACAAGTACTGAGAATCTTCTGGCCAGCAATGTCATTTGGCATTTGGAAAGCCACTAGGGATGGAAAAGTACGATCAGACATTCTGTTCGATATTTTATAGTAAATGCCACAGTGAAAAGTGACTGAACATTTGAAAGGCCCCCTGGAGTGTCACATTCTGAAGCAGCAGTTTTTGAATGCTGTTTTAGGACCCATATCTGCTCTTGATATTTTTTTGTTCAACGACTATTCACAGAAGAATATAAAATATCAGTAAATGGGTCTTTTACCTTCTCTCTCTTTTCTCTTAAAAATAAGAGAAAGATTATCTTCTGTCTTTAAAAATTAATTACTCAAGACTTCAACAATAATGATAATGTGATTTTGATTTTGTTCTACTTTTAAAATTCTCAAGATACAGGTATAACTTAAATCAAATTCAGCTTATAGTTCTAAAATGTAAGTAAGATGAAAACTGAATAATTCATGATAATTGTAGTCATGTGAGGTCAATGCCATTAGTGATAGCAATTTAAGTATTAATTTACACTTGCTGGGCATGTAAAATATAACAAATCTTAATTATCTTTTCTTGTTTCTTTTAAACTATTGGTGATCTTGACACTTAATCTAATAAATACTGTGTTTACATAAATGAGATTTTTTAGAGAAATGTTGAGAAAAAAGGTCCAATGAAACAAATCAAATATATAAAGAAGGACAGATCTCATCGTTTCAGATTTCACAAAAGTTTACTCTTAAATGCAGTTTCTTATCAATACAACACAATAAAAGCAGACTAATAAAACAAGTAAGTGGTTGAAAAAAATAGAATAAGTTAGGAGAGCCACTAATTTCTCCATCTTCTCCAATTACAAACTTTAAGACTAAAATTTAAGTGGACTACAAAGCATATTCCAAATTAAAATAAAAATGAGTTTTGAATTTTAACCAAAATATAACTACTATTTCATAGCAGAGGTGGGACAAAATGTATTATCTATCATTCTGAAAACTAATGACCTCCACATAGATGATGATTTTTGATGAATTTTAATGGAAATAAAATTTCTGAAGTTTAATTATCACACATTTTGCTGTATTTAGAAAGATCTAACCAAGTCTCATGTTAAGAAGAGATAAAAATTAAAATTTACATTTTAATTCTTTCTTAGATATAGATTCTAAAAGATGGAGCTTAAAAGATAACTTCATTTTGCTTTATAAAATATTCTATCTGTTGTAATTTCTAAAGAGGAAATTGATAAACTGCATTCTGGGCCATAAAACACACCTTACAAATTTAAAATAGAAATCCTATAAATGTCTACTCCCAGACCACCTTGAAATTAAACTAGAAACCAATAACAAAAAGATAGCTGGAAAAACCTCAACATACTTAGGGTTTAAACAACACACTTCCAAATAACACATAGTTCATAGAAGAAATGTCAAGAGAAATTTAAAAACATTTTAGACAAAATAATAGCACAATGTATTAAAATTTGTGAGATGCAGAGAAAGCAGTGCTTAGCAGGAAATTTATAGTATTGAATGTATGTATTATAAAAGAAAAAAATCTATAATCAATAATCTAAGCTTCCACCTTAGAAAACTATAAAATGAATGAATTAAATTCAGAGTAGAAAGAGGATGATGAGGGTAGGAGGGCTCTCGACTCACCTTGTCCCACAAACATAACTAGACAACTATCAAATTATCCTAAATATCCCAGAAATTGACCTGAAGACTGGCAGAACAAACGTCACAAGTAAAGGAAGAAAAGTCCACACTAAAGAAGGTAGGAAGTGCGAAGACATGGTTTAGGAGGGAAAGGGATCATGAGGTGATGCGTAGGGGAGGAAGCTATGGTTGAGGAGAGAGAGAGAGAGAGAGGGAGAGAGAGAGAGAGAGAAAGAGAAAGGAGCACCCAGGGAAACACAAAAGGAGAATGTTTCCCCAAAGTCATTGGCTTAGAAAATGGAAAGGACTGAATTCATGAATTCTTACAACTAGCAGGGTTTAAAGCCTAGACTTTTAAAGGTCAGCCAGCATGGCTGGGATAGAGCCCAGAGGGCACTGCACTGCTTCCTGAAAGAAGGCAGGCAAACAACCCTGGGGAGCAGACAACATGGAGGCAGAGATCTGACGAATGCCTGGGGCACACAGTGGGGCTATTATATGCTCTGTGAGGCAACATTCACTGACGTGCTTCTCCAGGAACAAAGAAAGTACCTGGCTCCATTTTCCTCTCCTGCCCTCAGCATAAATTCAGAGCCATTTGGGGGCACCTGGGTGGCTCAGTCTGTTAAGCAGTTAAGTGTAGGACTTTGGCTCAGGTCTTGATCTCATAGTTTATTATGAGTTCAAGCCCTGTGTCAGGTTCTGTGCGAACAGCTCAGAGTCTGGAACCTGCTTCAGATTCTGTCTCCCTCTCTCTCTCTCTGCCCCTCCCCTGCTCATGCTCTGTCTCCCTCTCTCAAAAATAAGTAAACATTAATAAAAATCAGAGCCATCTGTGGGAAACAGCACAGCACTGACCCTGGCTGCCTAACTTGCTTGCACCAAGCCCCACCCCCTGGCAACTGATGGGACTGCCCTTCCCAGTCAGGCTTGCCTCAATCCCAGTGCAGCAGGCCCCTCCCTAAGAAGACCAGCACAAATTCCTGCCCATACCATCGACACAAAGTCTGAAACAGACTCCAGGCTCTGAGCTAGCTGACAGCACAGAGCCTGATGCGGGGCATTAACCCACGAACCATGAGATCATGACCTGAGCTGAAGTTGGACACTTAACTGACTGAGCCACCCAGGCACCCCACCTCAGTTCTGATAGAAGCAGTTTCAAGTCTCCTTTCACAAGTAGACCAGAGCACACCTAGTTATAACTCACCACATTCAGCCCAAGGACTAAATTCTAACTACAGCAAGCCAGAGATGCAGATGACTGGCCTGAAAGATAGAGCAACCAAAACACAATAGCATAGTGCATACAGTGAATACCAGAGACATTCCCTGAAGCACCAGGCGCTGCGCACTACATGACCTTTTCTTCATAAGGCCATTACTTTCAGGAGCAGGAGACATAACTGGCTTTTCTAACACACACACAAAAAGGCAGAAACTTAGACAAAATGCCAAGACACAAGGATTTATCCCAAATGATAGAACAAGATAAAGCATAGCCAGAAATCTAAGCGACACAGATATAAGTAAGATGCCTGATGGAGAATTTAAAGAAACAATCATAAGGATACTCACTGGACTTGAGAAAAGAATAGAAGGCATCAGTGAGACCCTTACCACAGAGGTAATAAAAAGTTAAAAAAGAATCAATCACAGGTGTGGAATACAATAAAAAAGATTGGAAACAGGGTTGATGCAATGAACAGCAGGTTGGAAGACACATAGGAACAAATTAGTGATCTAGAAGACAACACAAAGTAATGAAGCTAAACAAAAAACAGACAAAAGAAAAATTCTGCATCATGAGAACAGACTGAGGGAACTCAGTGACTCCATCAAACATAGTAACGTTCATATTATAGTATAGAAGTCCTAGAATAAGAATAGAGAGAGAAAAGGGGACAGAAAATTGATCTGAAAAGATAATAACTGAAAACTTCTCTAATCTGAGGAAGGAGACAGACATCCAGATCTAGGAGACAAAGATAACTCCCATCAAAATCAACAAAAGTGGGCCAACACCAAGACATATTGTAATGCAGTTTGCAAACTATACTGATAAAAATCTTAAAAGCAGCAAGACAAAAGGAGTCCCTAACTTACAAGGGAAGATTCATAAGACTAACTTGAGATTTCTCAACAGAAACATGGCAAGGCAGAAGAGAATTGCATGATATATTCAAAGTGCTGACTGGAAAAAAAAAATCTACATCAAAGAATACTCTATCCAGCAAGGCTATCATTCAGAATCAACCCTTGATTTTGGCTCAGGTTGTGGTCTCACAGTTCATGGGATCAAGCCCAGCGTCACGTTCTGCACTGACAGCATGGAGCCTGCTCGGGATTCCCTCTTCCTCTCCCTCTCTCCCTCTCTCTCCTCTCTCTATCTCTTTGCACCCCCCTGCCCTTCTTCTGCTCGCTCTCTCTCCAAATAAATAAACTTAAAAAAAAGAAAAAGGCAAGATAAAGAATTCCCCAAACAAACAAAAACTAAGGGAGCTTGTGACCACTAAACCAGCCCTGCAAGAAATATTAAAGGGGACTTTGAGTGCAAAAGAGAAACCAAAAGTGACAAAGACAAGAAAGGATCAGAAAAAATCTCTGGAAACACTGACAAAAAAAGTAATAAAATGGCACTAAATACATATCTATCAATAAATACTTTGAATGTAAATGAACTAAATGCTCCAATTAAAAGATACAGGATGTCAGAATGGATTTTAAAAAAGAAACAAGATCCATCTATATGCTTCCTATAAGAGACCAATTTTAGACCTAAGAACAACTGCAGATTGAAAGTGAGGGGATGGAGAAACATTTATCATGCAAATGTATGTCAAAAGAAAGCTGGAGTAACAATACTAAAGTCTAGACAACTAGATTTTAAAACTTAAGTCTGTAACAGGAGACAAAGAAGGGAACTATACAAATGTCCATCAACTGATGAGTGGATAAAGAAGATGGGGTATATATATATATANTATATATATATATATATATATATATATATATACACACACACAAATGGAATACTACTCAGTGATCAAAAAGAAGGAAATTTTGCCATTTGCAACAGTGTGGGTGGAACTACATGTATTATGCTAAGCAAAGTAAGTCATTCAAAGAAAGACATATCATATATTCACTCATATGTTGAGTTTAAAAAAACAAAACATGAACATAGAGGAAGAGAAGCAAAATAAGATAAAAACAGAGAGGAAGGGAAACCATAAGAAACTCTTAAATACAAAGTCAAACTGAGGATTGTTGGAGGGGTGTTGGTTGGGGGATGGGCTAAATGGGTGATCGGCATTAAGGAGGGCACTTGTTGGAATGAGCACTGGGTGTTATATGTAAGTGATGAATCACTAAAATCTATTCCTGAAATCATTATTACACTATATTTTAACTAAGTTGGATTTAAATACAAATTTTAAAAATTAGAATCTAAGTAGAAGAGTACAAAGTTCAATATCCATTCATGATAAAAACTCTCAATAAAATGGGTTAGAAGAAACATACCTTATCAAGTAAAGGCCCTCTATGAAAAACTCACAGCTAATATCATCATCAATGGGGAAAAGCTGTGAGCTTTTCTTCTAGGTAAGAACAAGATAGGGATGTCCACTGTCACCACTGTTACTTAATATGCTTTTGGAAGTCCTAGCCACAGCAATCAGACAACAAAAAGAAATAAAAGGCATGAAGATAAGCAACAAAGAAGTAAAACTTTCACTATTTTCAGATGATATATAATACTCTATATAGAAAACCCTAAAGACTCCACCAATAAATGAATTCAGTAGTTTCAGGATACAAAACCAATGTACAGAAATCTGTTGCATTTCTATACACCAATAATGAAGCAGCAGAAAGAGAAATCATGGAAATAACCCCATTTACAGTTGCACCCAAAACAATAAGATACCTAGAAATAAACCTAACCAAAGAGGTAAAAAACCAGTACTGAAAGAAACTATGAAACTATAAAACCTGATGAAAGAAACTGAAGATGACACAAAGAAATAGAAAACATTCCATGCTCATGGAGTGGAATAAATTGTTAAAATGTTGATACTACCCAAACAGTCTAGACATTTAACGCAATCCCTGTCAAAGTACAGGTAACATTTTTCGCAGAGCTCGAGCAAAGAATCCTAAAATTTGTGTGGAACCACAAAAGACTCTGAAAAGCCGAAGTAACTTTGAGAAAGAAAAGCAAAGCTAGAGGCATCACCATTCTGGAATTCAAGTTATATTACAAAGAAATCAATATGGTACTGGCACAAAAATAGACACATAGATCAGTGGAATAGAATAGAAAATTCAGAAATAAATCCATAACTGTATGCTTCGACAAAGCAGAGAATATCCAATGGAAAAAAGACCATCTCTTCAGCAAATGTCTTGGGAAAATTGAACAGCAACATGCAACGTAATGAAACTGGACCACTTTCTTATATCATACACAAAAATAAATTCAAAATGTGTTAAAGACCTAAATGTGAGACATGAAACCATAAAAATCCTATAGGAGAACACAGGCAATAACCTCTTTGACATTGGCATTACAATTGACATTGACATTGGCCATAGCAATTTCTTTCTAGATACGTCCCCTGAGGTAAGGGACACAAAAACAAAATAAAGTATTGGGACTTCATCAAATAAAGGTCCAGCAAAACAGTCAACAAAACTAAAAGACAGCCTATTGAATGGGAATATATATTTGCAAATGATATATCTGGTAAAGGGTGGGTATCCAAAATATATAAATAACTTCTAAAACTCAACACCCAAAAAACAAATAATCCAATTAAAAGTGGGCAGAAGATATGAATAGACGTTTTCCAAAGAGGACGTATAGATGGCCAACAGACAAATGAAAAGATGCTGAACACGACTGATCATCAGGAAAATGGAAATCACAACTACAATGAGATATTATCAGGAAAATGGAAATCACAACTACAATGAGATATTACCTCACACAAGTCAGAATGGCTAAAATAAAAACACAAGAGACAAGTGTTGGAAAATGTGGAGAAAAAGGAGCCCTCTTGCACTTTTGATGGGAATGCAAACTGGTACAGCCACTCTGGAAAACAGTATGGAGGCTCCTCAAAAAGTTAAAATTAGAATTACTCTAAGACCAAACAATTGCACTACCTGATATTTACCCAAAGAATACAAAAATACTAATTCAAAGGGATCATGCATCCTGATGTTTATAGCAGTGTTTATCTACAATAGCCAAATAATAGAAACAGCCCAAGTGTCCACTGGCTAACGAATGGATAAAGAAGATGTGGTGTAGATACACATACACACATACATATGGCAGAATATTATCAGCCATAAGAAGAATGAACTCTTGCCATTTGCAATGACATAGATGAAGGTAGAGTGTAATATGCTAAGTGAAGTAAGTCAGAGAAAGACACATACCACATGATTTCACTTATATTTAGAAGATAAGGGACAAAACAAAGGAGCAAAGGGAAAAGAGAGAGACAGACCAAGAAAAGACACTTAACTATATAGAGAACAAGCTGATGGTTACCAGAGAGAAGGTGGGGGGGGGGGGAGGATGGATGAAATAGGCGATGGGGATTAAGAACTGACCTTGTTGTGATAAGCACTGGGTATTGTATGGAAGTGTTGAATCACTATATTGTACATCTGAAGTTAATATTACATTCTATGTTAACTAACTGGAATTTAATTGAAAAAATTAAATTCACATTAAGCAGGAGAAATTAAATAATACAAATTAGTAAATAAAATTGAAAATAAGAAATCAGTATAGAAAATCACCAAAACAAAAGCCAGTTCTTTGGAAAAATCAATAAAATTGATAAGGCTCAGACTAATTAAAAATGAAAGAGGGCATAAATTGCTATTATCTTAAGTGAAAGGAGACATCACTACAGATCCCATGCACTTTAAAAAGTTAATATAGGAACATAATGAACAACTCTATGCCCACAACTTTGATAACTTAGATGAAATGTATCTGTTCCTAAAATGACACAATCTGTGAAAACACACAAGAAGAAACAGAAAATGTGAATATGCCTATACCTATTGAAGAAATAGAATTATTAATTAAAAACCTTTCAAAACAGAAGGCATCAGACCCAAATGGGTTCACTGGTGAATTCTACCAAACTTTCAGAAAGAAATGATACCAATTTTCTAGTCTCTTCCAGAAGATAGAAACAGAGAGAAACAGAGAGACTACTTCCTAATTCATTCCATAAGGCCAGCATTATTTTATTCCAACACCAGACACAGTATAAGAAAAATACAGACCAATCTCTCATTAATATATATGTAAAAATCACAAACAAAATATTAGAAAATCAAATTTAACCATATTTAAAAGGAATCTTGCACCACAATCAAATGAGATTTATCTCAGGTATGCAAGGTTGGTTCAATCAAAAATCATTTAATATTTAGTCAAAAATTCATTAAATGAATAGGCTAAAGAAGAAAAATTACCATAGATATAGAAAAACATTTAACATAGTTCAACACCCACCCCTGAGAAAAACTCTCAGCAAATTCGGGTTAGAGAGAAACTTCTACAACTTGATAAAGTATATCTACAAAAAACCCATAGCTAACATCATACTTTAATGGTAAAACACTCAAAGCTTTCCCTCTAATTTCAGCAAGAAGGCAAGGATGTTCCCTCTCACCAGTACTTTTCAACATTGTACTGGAAGTCTTAACTAATATAGGAATACAAGAAAGGGAAATAAAAAGTATGTAGATTGAGAAGGAAGAAGTGAAATTATTCATAGATGAGCAGGTCATCCAGGTGGAAAATCTGGAAGAATCAACAACAACAACAAATATCCTGGAAGTAGCGCAATTATAGCAAGGCTGTAAGATACAAAGTTAATATACAAAAGTCAGTCACTTTCCTATACATCAGCAATGAACAAGTAGAACTTGAAATTAAAAACACATTAACGTTTATATTAGCATTCAAAAAAATACCTAAGTATATTTCTAACAAAATATGTGTGAAATCTATATGAGAAAACTATAAGGCTTGCATTAAAGATATCAAGGAAGAGTTTAAAAAATGGATAGTCACGTTCATGGAGAGATTAAATATTGTCAAGATGTCAGTTTTTCTCTGCTGGATCTGTAGATTCATCACAATTCCAGTCAAAATCCCAAGTTATTTTGTGTATATTGACAAATTGGTTCTAAAGTTTATATTAGTTATAGCTAACTATATTTTGAAGGAGAAACAAAGTTGGAGGACTAAAACTACCCAACTTGCAGACATACGCTAACAAACAGATTAATGAGCCCAGAAATACATCCCTGTAAACATAGCCAACTGATTTCTGGCAAAGGAGCAAGGACAGTACAATGGAACAAAGATGTCTTTTCAACAAATGGTGCTGGAACAGCTGGACATTCACATGCAAAAAAATGAATCTAGACATGGACCTTAAGTCTTTCACAAAAAATTAATGCAAAATTGGATCGTAGACCTAAATGTAGAATGCAAAACAATAAAATTCCTAGAAGATAACATAGGGGAAAATTTAGGTGACCTTGATATGGTGATGGCTTTTTAGATACATCCCCAAAGTAATAATCCATGAGAAAAGGATCTGTTAAGTTCTACTTCATTCAAATTCAAACCAGATAAAAACCAAGAACAAACATCCTTCAATAGGTGACTGGATAAATAAACTGTGGTACATCTAGACAATGCAATATAATTTAGCTCTAAAAATAACAGAATCATCAAGTCATTAAAAGACGTGGAGGAAACTTAAATGCATATTACTAAGTTAAAGAAGCCAATCTGTAAAGGTTACTACCGTATGATTCCAACTATATGCCATTCTGGAAAAGGCAAAACTATGAGACATTGTCTTTGTCATTGTCATTATGACATTGTCATTATCAATTGTCAGTGCTTATGGAGAGAAGAATGGATAGGTAGAGCACAGAGGATTTTTAGGACAGTTAAACAATTCAGTATGATACTGCAGTGGTTGATACATGTTATTATACCACAGAATGCACAGCACCAAGTGTGAACCTAATGTATAATATGGACTTTGGGTGATGATAAGGTGTCAGTGTAGGTTCATCAGTTTTAATAAGTGTTACCACTGTGGTCGAGGGCATCTATTGGGAGGGACTTCTGCATGTATA
This sequence comes from Crocuta crocuta, assembly GCF_008692635.1. Classification (NCBI taxonomy): domain Eukaryota; kingdom Metazoa; phylum Chordata; class Mammalia; order Carnivora; family Hyaenidae; genus Crocuta; species Crocuta crocuta. The sequence continues at coordinate 285,869 of NW_027530514.1, read as the reverse complement.
AGGACAGAGGGCTGTCTATACTTTCTGCTTATTCTGTTATGACTCAAAAACTCAAATAAAAATGAAGTCTAATTTAAAAAATGTTTAATGTCATTTATTCTCTGTACACTTGTACTCAAGAATTGGAAATGTTATCAAACCAGCTGCTGCAAAATTGAAAATAATGACTTTATTACACTTATACAAACTATCACTTATCATATATATGAGAAATTTTCATTTATGTTTCTATTCCACAAAATAATGTAAAGACTTTGTTATTCCTGGACCATTGACAACTTTAAAATTGCTCTCCAGAATTGCATATCTCAAACTTACTTGATCCTAAAACAGTTTTTAAGTTATGGTGTATTGACAGCACCTTAACAAAAATTCATTAATTTATGAGGCTTCATGTGCCTTAAACATTGAAAATATCACCATTGTGTGCTAAAGGTACAAAACCAGACAGTACAAATGAGCAGATGGTCTTTCAGGACATAGCTGTCGGTGAATGCAGCCTCTGCTTTAGCACACTGATCAAATGGCATGCTCCTTTTTTTTTACTTCTTAATACTCTCAGGAATTTTTCTTAAAGTCAGACTTTAGCAAATAATAAAAACAAATATAGAAGCATCTTAAACTTTTTATTACATTAAAAAGTACATCTAGAAAGAAAGGAATTGTTAGTAATTTTGCATAGAACACCTTACTAACATCTTGAGAAACACTCGTATTTGTTAGAACAGGATTTGGAAAATTTTGCACTACATGATGAACTCTCTTCAAAATAAAGGAGGAATATTCTTTTGGAAGACTCCAAGTAAACAAACATGATTTTCTTTCATCCTGGCAAACACTGACAAGAATTTTTTTTAATATAATTTATTGTCAAGTTAGCTAACATACAGTGTATATTTGACTTTAGGAGTAAATTCCCATGATTCATCGCTTACATACAACACCCAGTGCTCATCCCAGCAAGTGCCCTCCTCAGTGCCCATCACCAGTTTTCTCCCCCCACCATTAACCCTCAGTTTGTTCTTGGCATTTAAGAGTCTCTTATAGTTTGCCTCCCTTTTTGTTTGAAACTATTTTTCCCCTTCCTTCCCCAATAGTCTTGTTAAGTTTCTCAAATTCTACATATGAGTGAAAAACACATGATCTCTGTCTTTCTCTGACTGACTTATTTTACTTAGCATAATACCCTCCAGTTCCATCCACATTGTTGCAAATGGTAAGATTTCATTCTTTCTCATTGCCAACTAGTATTCCATTGTATATATAAATCACATCTTTATCAGTTGATCAGTTGATGGACATTTGGGCTCTTTCCATAATTTGGCTTTTGTTGATAGTGCTGCTATAAACATTGGGTACATGTGCCCATATGAATCAGCACTCCTGTATCCTTTGGATAAACTCCTAGTAGTGCTATTGCTGGGTTGCAGAGTCATTCCATTTTTAATTTTTTGAGGAACCTCCACACTGTTGTCCAGAGCAGCTTCACCAGTCTACGTTCCTACCAACAGTTCAAGAGGGTTCCCATTTTTCCACATTCTCACCGACATCTGTTGTTTCCTGAGTTGTTAAAAAGCCACTCTGACCAGTGTGAAGTGGTATCTTAATGTGGTTTTGATTTATATTTCCCTGATGATGAGTAATATTGAACATCTTTTCATCTGGCTGTTGGCCATCCGGATGTCTTCTTTGGAAAATTGTCTATTCATGTCTTCTGCCCATTTCTTCACTGGATTATTTGTTTTTCAGGTGTTGAGTTTGGTAAGTTCCTTATAGATTTTGGACACTAACCCTTTATCCGATATGTCATTTGCAAATATATTCTCCCATTTTGTTGGTTGCCTTTTAGTTTTGTCGATTGTTTTCTTTGCAGTGCAGAAGCTTTTTATCTTGATGAGGTCCCAATAGTTCATGTTTGCTTTTCTTTCCTTTGCCTTCAGAGACATATTGAGTAAGAAGTTGCTGCAGCTGAGGTCAAAGTGGTTGTTGCCTGTTTTCTTCTCTAGGGTTTTGATGGTTTCCTGTGTCACATTTAGGTCTTTCTTCCATTTGAGTTTATTTTTGTGTATGGTGTAAGAAAGTGGTCCAATTTAATCTTTCTGCACGTTGATGTCCAGTTCTCTCAGGACCATTTGCCAAAGAGACAGTCTTTTTTCCATTGGATACTCTTTCCTGCTTTGTCAAAGATTAGTTGGTGATACATTTGTGGGTCCAATTCTGGGTTCTCTATTCTATTCCACTGGTCTATGTGTCTGTTTTTGCGCCAATACCCAACTTTCTTAATGATTACTACTTTGTAGTAGAGGCTAAATTCCAGGATTGTGATGCCTCCTGCTTTGGTTTTCTTTTTCAACATTACTTTGGCTATTTGGGGTCTTTTGTGGTTCCATACAAATTTTAGGAAGTTTGTTCTAGCTGTGAGAAGAATGCCAGTGCAATTTTGATTGGGATTGCATTGAATGTGTAGATTGCTTTGGGTAGTATTGACATTTTAACAATATTTGTTCTTCCAGTCCATGAGCTTGGAATGTTTTTCCGTTATTTTGTGTCTTCAATTTCTAAGTTTTCTATAGCTTTCAGTATACAGATCTTTTACATCTTTGATTAGGTTTATTCCTAGGTATTTCATTATTCTTGGTGCGATTGTAAATGGGATCAATTTCTTCAATTCTCTTTCTGTTGCTTCATTATTGGTGTATAGAAATGCAGCCGGTTTTTGTACATTGATTTTATATCCTGCGACTTTGTGGAATTCATGTATCAATTCTAACAGCTTTTTAGTGGAATCTTTCAAGTTTTCCACGTAGAGTATCATGTCGTCTACGAAAAGTGAAAGTTTGACTTCATCTTTGCCAGTTTTGATTCCTTTTATTTCATTTTGTTGTGTGATTGCTAATGCTAGGACTTCCAACACTGTTAAGCAACAGTGGTGAGAGTGGACATCCCTGTCGTGTTCCTGATCTCAGGAGGAAAGCTCTTAATTTTTCCCCATTGAGGATGATATTCACTGTGGGCTTTTCATATATGGCTTTTATGATGTTAATGCACGTTCCTTCTATCCCAACTTTCTTGAGGTTTTTATTAAGAAAGGATGTTGTATTTTGTCAAATGCTCTTTCTGCATCAATTGACAGGATCATATGGTTCTTCCCCTTTCTTCTGTTAATGTGATATAACACATTGATTTATTCGTGAATATTGTAACTAGCCCTGCAGCCCAGGAATGAATCCCACTTGATCATGGTGAATAATTCTTTTAATATACTGTTGAATTCAGTTTGCTAGTATGTTGTTGAGAATTTTTGCATCCATGTTCATCAGGGGTATTGGCCTATAATTGTCCTTTTTTGTGGTGACTCTGTCTGGTTTGGGAATCAAGGAAATTCTGGCTTCATAGAATGAGTGCAGAAACTTTCCTTCCTTTTCTATTTTTTTTTTGGAACAGCCTGAGAAGGATAGGTATTAACTCTACTTTAAATGTCTGTTAGAATTCCCTTGGGAAGCCACCTGGTCATTTTCTTATTTGTTGGGAGATTTTTGATATCTGATTCAATTTCTTCACTGGCTATGGGTCTGTTCAAATTATTTATTTCTTCCTATTTGAGTTTTGGTAGTATGGTGGGTATCTAGGAATTTGTCCATTTCTTCAGGTTGTCCAGTTTGTTGGCATATAATTTTTCATAGTATTCTCTAATAATTGTTTGTAGTTTTGTGGTGTTGGTTGTGATTTCTCCTCTTTCATTTGTGATTTTATCTATTTGGGTTCTCTTTTCTTTTTGAGAAGTCTGGGGTTTATCAATCTTGTTTATTCTTTAAAAAATAGTTCTTAGATTCATTGATCTGTTCTACTGATTATATGTATTCTGTATCATTTATTTCTGCTCCAATCTTTACTGTTTCTCTTCTGCTGGCTTTAGACCTTCTTTGCTGCTCTTCCTGTTCCTTTAGGTGTGAGGTTAGGTTTTGTATTTGGGATTTTTCTTGTTTCTTGAGTTAAGCCTGGATTTCAGTGTATTTTCCTCTTAGGACTGCTTTTGCTGCATCCCAAAGGGTTTGTACCGTCATGTTTTCATTTTCATTTGCTTCCATATATTTTTTAATGTCTTCTTTAATTGCCTGGTTGACCCATCTTTTGTAGAATGTTCTTTAACCTCTATGCATTTGGAGGCCTTCCAAATTTTTTCTTGTGGTTGATTTCAAGTTTCATAGCATTGTGATCTCAAAATATGCATGGTATGATCTCAATTCTTTTATATTTATTGAGAACTGTTCTGTAACAAGTATGTGATCTAGGAGAATGTTCCATGTGCACTCAAGAAGAATTTGTATTCTGCTGCTTTTGGTTGAAAAGTTCTGAATATATCTGTCAAGTCCATCTGGTCCAGGGTAGCATTCAAGGCCATTGTTTCTTTATTGATTTCCTGCCTAGATAATCTGTCCATTGCTGTTAGTGGAGTATTAAAGTCCCCTGCAATTACCGTATTCTTATCAATAAGATTGCTTATGTTTGTGATTAATTGAGTTATATATTTGTGTTCTTCTAAGTTGGAGCATAAACATTTACAATTGTTAGCTCTTCTTGATGGATAGACCCTGTAATTATGATCTAATGCCCTTCTTAATCTCTTGTTACAGTCTTTAGTTTATAATCTAGTTTGTCTAAGAATGCCTACTCCAGCTTTCTTTTCTTGTAGACAGCATATAGATGGATCTTTGTTTTTTTATCCATTTTGATACCCTATGTCTTTTGATTGGGGCATTTAGTCCATTTACGTTCAGAGTTATTACTGAAAGATATGGATTTAGTGTCACTGTGTTGTGGGTAGGTTTCATGCTTATGGTGATATCTCTGGTCCTTTGTAGTTTTTGCAGCTTTCCACTCACAGAGTCCCCCTTAGTATCTCTTGCAAGGCTGGTTTAGTGGTCATGAATTCCTTCAGTTTTTGTTTGTCTGTGAAAGCCTTTATCTCCCCTTCTATTCTGAATAACAGTCTTGCTGTATAAAAGATTCTTGGCTACATATTTTTCCTATTCAGTACACTGAATATTTCTGGCCACTCCCTTCTGGTCTGCCAGGTTTCAGCGGGACAGGTCTGCTACTTCCCTTATGTGTCTACTTTTCTAGTTTAAGGCCCATTTGTCCCAAGCTGGTTTCAGAATTCTTTCTTTATCTTTGTAGTTTGCCAGTTTCACTATGATATGCCGTGGTGAAGACCTATTCTTGTTGAATCTGAAGGGAGTTCTCTATGCCTCCTGTATTTAGATGGTTGCTTCCTTCTGTAGATTAGGGAAGTTCTCAGCTATAATTTGTACAAGTAAACCTTCTGCCTCTTTCTCTCTCTCTTCTTTTTATAGAGCTCATATGATACTATTATTATGTTTCACTGAATCACTTAGTTCTCTAATTCTCCCCTCGTGGTCTAATATTTTTTATCTCTCTTCTTCTCAGCTTCATCATTTTCCATAATTTTATCTTCTACTTCACTTGTTCTTCTCTCTGCTTCCTCCATCGTTGCTGTCACTGCATCTAGTTAATTTTGTACCTCATTTACATCATTTCTTAATTCATCATGACTATTTCATAGTTCCTTGATCTCTGCAACAATAGATTCTCTGCTGTCTTCTTTGCTTTTTTCAAACCTAGCTATTAATCTTATGACTGTTATTCTAAATTCTTGATCAGACATATTGTTTATATCTGTTTTGAGCAATTCTCTGTCATTTCTTCCTGAAATTTCTTGTGAGGAGAATTCTTACATTTTGTCCTTTTGGCTAGTTTTCTATCCTTTATATGTTTTAATAACCTGTTATGTGTCCTATACCTGTGAGCACTCCTATTTTATAAAAGGGTCATGCACTGTCCAGGGCCTGGCCCTTCAGGAGATGTTTTTGTAGTGTGTTGGATGCTCTCTGTTGTGATTCTGGTTACTTTATCTCCCTCGTAGTGGTGGTTTGGACGTTCCACCAGGTGTGCTTTGGTGTTTGTTGAAACAACCCTGGAAAAATTTAAACGGGAGTGGTGATGGAAGAAGCCTTATCCCATACAAAGAGAGAAATGACAGGGGTGGGGTGGGGGGAATAAAAGAAAAGAGAAAAAAATTGGCCAGGGAGAGAATCAGAGAAACCATATGGCTAAATCCAGAGAGAGAGAGGAAAATAAAGAAGAAAGGAGATACAGAAGAGCTGTAAAAAGAATGGGTTAAAAATGTCTGCTTAAGGGGCGCCTGGGTGGCTTAGTCGGTTAAACGTCTGACTTTCGCTCAGGTCATGNAAAACATATATATATATATATATATATATATGTTTATATATATATACACACGTATTCACATGTGTATATAGAGCAAGAATCAAATCAGAGAATGCAAAACCACTGGACTGATATGTAATGGTGCCTTGGAACCAGTGGCTGCACTGGCCTGGAGGAGGACTGTCTGGTTCTGTCAGTGTCAATCTGGCTCTGGTAGATAAGCAATTACCAGGCACAGAGGGGCAGGGTTTGGTGTAAGTGGTCCTGACTCCACTGTAGGCCCACTGTCCTATTCTCTGCAGCCCCACCTTGTTGGTGATGGGGAGAAAAATGGTGATACCCCAGTCTCTCTTCCCTGGACTGGGTGTCCATGACCACTCTGTTCAGGCTGTCCTCCCAGTGCTATGCTGGAGTGAGCCGACTGGTTTGTCCCACTCCACAGTCTCCTTGCCTCCCAGATGATCAGCTGGGATTCAGTCTCCGATGTCTTAAAGGATCCTGCTGGCTCACCTAGTTCCAGGTAGAGCCACTCCACCCAGCCAAACAAAGGGCCTCGGGCTGGCAGGTGCTTGCAGAGTCTTTTGTCCTTGGAGCAGCTATATACCTTCTTCCCACAGCTCTCAGGGGAGGGGACTGCTCTCTCCGACTGTGCCTCAGAGCTAGCTATGGAGCCTGGGGCTGGCTCCCCCTCCCACCAGATGCACACAAGTTGTCAGGCTCTAGTCCAGAAAAAGTCCCACATCCCTGGATCGTTATTCCTAAGGCTGTTTGCAAGTTAAAAATTGGTTCTTTCTCCGTTTTTTTCCGTTCCCCAATCCATGGTCCAGGGAGGTTTTGCTCTTTTCCAAATACAATCCTACCCTCCATAGCCTCTTTCTCTTCCTTTTGTCTCTCTACAGAAGTGGATCCCTCCCCTCTGTGCCTAAGGCATCTGTTTTATCTCTCCAATTTGCAGTCATGCACCTGTGGCCCGCCAAGTTGTTCCCATGGGCCCCTGGAGATGTTTCTGTCACTCTGTAGCCCAGATTCCTGAAATTCCAAGTCTTCTGGCCTCAGTTTACTACTGTGTTTGAAGGATAAGGGAACTTCAGGTTCCCCTACTTCTCTACCATGTTGATTCTTCAAGTCAGTTTTCATGACAAGAATATTAACAGTGAATTTGCTAAGCTCTTGTGTCATTTCTTCTCTCCTCTTAAGAGACACTGCTGGAAATGGGAGATAATTATATTTCTTCAAAAGCTGGTGATCTCTTGATATACATATGCATGCTGAGTGTATAGGGCTGGCTGAAATTATCAAAAGCCTTCTTGAAAATGGAATAGGCTTTTCAAGAAATAATAAATATTAAATTTACAAGCCAGTAGTCCATTTGTGTTTTAGTTTTATGCATGGGGCTCTTAAGATCTCTAACTGATCTATCAGTGATACATCTATCAGTGATCTATCAGTGAGTAGACAAGAGCTATTTCATGTCTCTACAGTAGGTATCATATTTATTTTCATCTGTATTATATTTAGGATTAATTTAATTAAAATTTTCAATTAATATCAGTAAAAGCACAAAAAGTTTTTATAATTATTAGTTGTGGATGACAGAAACCAAGTAAAATAACAAATCATTCATGGAGACAGAATGTCATTGAGTGATGCACATTCACCCAAATCCAGGCTTTGTATATCCATGTCCTCTAATGAATTAATTTTCTTTTAATTAAGTTTCAGTTATTGTCAGTTATTGAGAGAAGGACTGAAAAGCTATTTTCCCCTTGTGTATTTCAGTGTTCATTATACCTATGGCTTTGATATATAAACATGCTATTAATACAGTAAAAGTTTGTATAAAAATTACCTGTAGA
>NW_027530514.1:250504-277758 GCF_008692635.1 Crocuta crocuta | reverse complement strand
AAAAAAAAATGATGTAAAATAGTACTGTGGATACAAAAGAAAATAATCTAGTAGAGACTTTTCCTTTAAAGTGGAACACTGACTCGGAAATGTCCTTAATTTCTATTTTCCATTGCAGATATTAGAATGGCTTCAGTTTTTTTTCCTATGGTTTAATCATATATTACGGAATACCTAAAAATATCATAACTTAACAATACTATCCTGCAACAAATATCAGTTTGCTCAAGATAGATAATAAGAGCATAAGTGTGACAAAAAAATTCTATACCACCACGTCAGTGGAAATATAAAGTGAAAACAAAGTGAAAGCGTGAACAACATGCTGTGGAAAAAAATCAGATATTTACTGTGCCATCTATTGTACAAATCATCCTTTTTTTTGAAATATAAAAACTAGACATACTGTATTTTATGTTTCCAAAGTTAAAACAAATTAGTGTGTTTAATCTGAAAATGAAAAGGTGGTGGCTGTGGTAGCTCACGTTTCAGAAAGTATCAAATCATTCTGATTCTTGGACAAGTTCAACACGGTACTATCTGTTTAGTTTTGAATAGTATAACTTCTTCCTCTGAATGGAGAGGACAGTGTATAGAACTTGAAGTTTCTACTGTGTAACTTAAGTTAAGAAGGCCTTATTCAGTTAGTTACTACATCTCCTTTTTCAAGCAATTTTCAGTCCCTGGGGAGCAATTAAGGAAGACCTCTTCCTGGATGCTTTGCTAAATGTTGTTAGTGCCATCTGCTGCATGCTTCCGGCTACTGTAGGGGTAGGGGGGGGAATTACTCTAGTTAACAGGAGTTTATGGATCTAGAAAGTGTTGACTTATTTGTCAATTTGCAATCCATGTGAGGAAAGAAATCACACTATAATAGCATTCTCAAATAGAAAACTCTTTTGAAACTATCTTAGAAATAGTTAACAATACCACATCCTGTGATTCTTACACTAAAAATATTTATTTAATGTACTCTGTTTCTTCTATTTAAAAAGTGTCTGTGTAATAATTTTATCTGATATCTATCAGTAGCTTCAGCTCTTCTAAAATGAAGCTACTATTATCTTTCAGCTTGTTCCTTAGAAAAGTAATGAATCTATTTTATTTGGAAGCAGCCACAACAATTTGATGGTATTAATAATAAAGCTTATTGGGTGTATTCTTTTTTTAATTAAAGGGCTTATTGTTGAGCTAAAAAATAAATAGGAAGATAGAGAAAGACATTTAAAAAATAGATGATCCCATTATTCTGAAGAGCATTCCCAAAGATACATGTTGATAGCTAACTACCACCTAAATGCAGAGGAAAGTCTGCTTGTGATTATGTTATTTTGTGGAATAGGTAAGTATCTGAGTATGCAACCCTATGACTCCTTAACCAACAACACCATTTGGAAACATGATCTGTAACTATTCTGAATATTGGTACATATCATATAACCAAATCCCTTTGATTTTTTATTTTTTTATTTCCTGACTTAGATTGGCTTTTTCTGAAATAAAACTCATTAAAATGTAAGGTCTGGTGTGCATTAGGGTGGCTGACAGTTAAGACCAAGCTCTTGAGTCTTTTCTGGTTATAATCTTTCCCCTTGTTCTAATTCTGAAGTTTCAATGAAATATGCTGCTTGGAGTGACTCCATTATTTAGTGGGTGCTTTTCCAGCGCTCACTCCACCTAGTGGGTTGTTCTTTGGACCACTCACAAGAAGCTCAGTAAGTACTAAATTTCAACTCAATTTTCATACTTGCTGTAACAAGCATGATGAAACATGCTTTGTTAAGGTAATTACATAGTTTAATCCTTAACAGTTGAATTTATTACCTAAAATATGTGGGTATAAAATGTCCAAAGAGAACTACCAGTCTTTATCTTTTAAACTATGTACTTGTAACTGTTACTCTTAGTAATTCCTTGAGCCAGATTTTTTTCTTTTTGTTCAAAGAATCAAACCTTTCTTTCACCCTGTCTATAGACCATCCTCATCTGGCAGATAATTAATTCAAGAATCCTATTCCCTATACTGTTATCTTTAAGATGCTAGCCTCCTAAAAAGTACACAAGACATTTTCTCAAAATTGGAAATGAAGCAGACTGTCATAATGCAATAGGTGTTTAATTATGTATAAAGCAAATTTCACTTGCACAATGACGAGGAAATTAGTATTAGAGTAAAAGACTGCATGGGCAAATATGCTCAGAGGCCCTACAAGCTAATAACAAATATATTGTGAAGATACTTAAATCATTAGGACTCTTGAAAGAAAATGTCAACTTTTATTTCTAAAAGCCAATTGATTAGAGTTGATCAAAATCTTTCCTAATCACAATGGAAATAATATTTAGGTTTTAGTTTTTAGTCACAAAAATAAATGTTATTTTGTGTACAAAGAGGCAGAAATTCACAGTGTTTAATGCAAACCTAAGTATACTCCTTGGGAATTCTTGTCACACACACCCTAAGGTGATTAAGAAAAAAGTACTAGTTTGCTGAGAATGCCTGGTAATATCTGCTTTATTTCAAAGACACCCTTTTTGGGGTTAGTAAGTAAAAGAGATAGCTACTGTATTCTACCTGTCTTAATTCTCTCTATTTCCTGTTTCATCCAGGACCCAAGTTTTTATACTCTCATGATGCCTTTTCTCCTAGATCCATGTAATCTGATAAAGCCCATTTTCTCCACACTATGGTGAAATGGGAGATTATACATCCATAAGAAACAGCCATATGGGCAGGGTAATGCCTTCAAAACACCTGCATGTCAAAGTTAACTTGACTGTAGCTATATGACGGGCCAGTTTTACTTACCTTTTATGGTTGGAAAGTATATATTGCTCTCCCTATTCATTCAAGTCTTTTCATTTGATATTATTTACCCATAATTGCTCCAGAGAAAGTGGTAATGAAATAGGCATTTGAGCCCATGTCCACTGGGCTCTAAAATATATTCTTTTCCAAAGAACTACACTAACAAATATCAAAAAAGCTATATAAAACCCAGGGTTAGACCCAAGACATCTCATGAGTTTCTGCGAGTGATCTAGCCTATGCTGTTCAGCGACTTGGTCAAGAATAAAAATCCAAAATTTAGTTTGATTTAGTTCTTTAAAGATATCCCTTAACTTAGTAACCTGCTTCTATCCTGATATATTTAACATATAGTCCAACTCATGGAATATGGTATCCAAAAGCATTTTCTGTTATCCCTCTCTAGGCCGTTTTTCACACTTAGTTCAGTTTTTCTTGCCTGCCGTTTCTCCATTTGCCTTCCCTTTTGGATTAACCCACATTTTCCACCGTACTCCTCTCTTTTCTCCCTTTAGAAGAGGGATATCTTGAAACATTCCAGAGAAGACAGAAAAGGTCTAGAAATAAATTTAGTAAAGCAAAGGGGGGGATATAGTAAAAAATTTGCAAGAATAAGTTGGGATAATAAAACAACCAAATGGGGGATTTACTTATGTTAGAAGAATGGAACGAGCCGTTTCTAGGTAATAGTGATTCAACAAAACGAAAACCCCCTTGAAAACCAACACCAGTATACAGAATCTAGTTTGCCTCTGAGAGAGCCTTTTTTAGGATTTTATCAAGCATAAAATGTTCAATATCTTTCAGTAGAAATGTGAAAAGGCACTCCTGTGGCCCTCTCAGATTCATGCTTTGTTCAAAGCCTAAACATTAAACTTTACTTCTATCCCATAACAAGAGCATACACTCAGCTTTCTCCAGGGCATTTGCAGGAACGAGGCTAGCCCTCAGGAGAGAGTAATCTCAAATTCCTGTGTGAGTCTGCAGTGGGGTAAACATTCTCTGCCCACTTAACAATGTTAAAACAGTCACGTGCCTTGTGTGAGACTGCCCACATTTTTAAAAATCTATTTATTGTACTGAATATTGCTTTAGGATACTATAATTGCTTTGATTTCCTTTACTATTCATTTTTCTGAATGTAATATTCACTCTCTCTTTTGTTAAATAAATTGGACCAGATTAAATTTCATAGTATAATAAATGGTATAGTGTAGGATTTGTTAACCTGATAGCACCATACAGTTGACCCTTGAACAACGTGAGGGTTAGGGGCATCAACCCCCATGCGGTCGAAAATCCAAGTATGACTTTTGACTCCCCAAAAACTTAACTACTTTTTATAGCCTGCTGTTGAACAGAGGCCTTACCAATAACATGAACGGTGTATTAAAACATATTTTATATGTTACATGTATTATATACTATATTCTTATAATAAAATAAGCTAGAGAAAAGAAAATGGTATTAAAATCATAAGAGAAAATACATTTATAGTACTGTATTGTAAAAAATTCACATATAAGTGGACTTGCATAGTTCAATGTTGTTCAAAGGCCCACTGTACAAGCCAATATAACCATTTAAGTTTAGTATTAAAAAGGTGCCTATACTCAGCTTTTTAAAATTACGAATTGATGTGCCTAAAAAGTCATAAAGAATGCTTCCAGATAAAGATGGCTATGAAAGTCAACATTTCCCCCCTTCTCATACTGGGAAACATAGAAAAACAACAAAAACCTAAAATCTATATTTTTAGTGAAACTGAGAGACGTATATACATGGTAGTCTGCAAACGAAAAATAAATGTGTTGTTGGTTTGTTTGTTTTTTTAACATTATTACCAGCAGTGTATGAGAGTTCTGGTTCTTTCACATTTTCACCCAACACATGGTATGGTCCATCTTTTTAATTTTAGCCATCTGAATAGGTATGTAGGCATATTTTGTTGTGATTTTAATTTGTATTTACCTAATGACCAGTGAGGATAAAGACCTTTGCATGTGCTTAATTGCTGTCAGAATATCTTTGGTAAAGTATCTGTTAAAAGATTCTGTTGATTTTGAAACTGAGTCATTTTTATTATTGTGTTTTGAGAATTCAAATTTTGCCAGTCTGATTGTGGGCAATGGGGGTAGTATTGTTATTTCATAATGATTTTAACTAGCATTTCCCTGATTATAAGTGAAGTCAAGCATTTTTAAAAAGGTTTATTGGCCTTTCAGACTCCTTTTTTGAGGAAAAGTGCCTGTTTGCATACTTTACCCACTTTTTTCTATTGGATTTTCTTTCATTTCATTGATTTATATAAGCTCATTTTGTGTTTATGGATGAGTCCTTTATCTGTTAGTAAATATCTTCTCCCACTCTTTCTTTTAATCATTATTTATAGAAACTTTTGATGAACAAAATTTGTAATTCTGACATAGTCATAATCACTGATCTTTTATGGTTTGTGCTTTTTGTGTCTTATTTGAGAAATATTCCCCTTTCCAGACATCATGAATATATTATGCAAATTTATTTACAATAGCTTTATCATTTTCTTATCCCATTTTGGTGCTTCATCCACCTGTGAATGGTGTAAGATAGAGATCTACATTTACTTTTTTCCACATAGATAATTATTACTGCACTGTTTAAAAGGCATCTTTTTCCACTGCTCTCCCGCTTAATTCAATGTCCGTACATGCATGACTCTGTTTCTAGGATCTCTTTTCTACCCCATTGAGTTGTCTTAATTATTTCACACTGCCTTAATGTTACTAGATCTTGATAACTGGTGGAGATATCTGATAACTTGTTATGTTTCACAAACTAATGTATTTACCACTCTGTTTGCTTTTTATTCCCCTAGGCATCTTTAATCTTTCATCTGGAGTCATTTTTATTCTTATTAAACACATCCTTTAAAATTTATTTTTAAATACAGCTTTATAGGTGTAGAACACTCTCAAAATTTTTTTTAATTGAAGAAATCTTTATTTTACCTTCATTTTACAGGATAACTTCACTGGCTATCTATATTAAAACATCAAAAATATTCTAGTGACTCCTAGCATCTTCTGTTGCTGTTAAGGGTGAACTATCAGTCAAGCTGCTATTCCTTTGGAAGTACTCTACCATTTCTTTCTCCTGTTGTGCTTCAGATTTTCTCTTTGCCTTAGGTATTCTACATTTTCATTATTATGTGTCAAGATGTGTGCTTCTTCTTAAATTCAAATTTAATTGAAATGTAGATTCATATGCAGTTGTAAGAAATAATACAAAGGGATCTTATGTACACTTTCCTTAGTTCCCTCCAATGTTAAAATTTTGTGGAACTGTAATATATATCACAAGCAGGAGATTAGCACTTAGACAATTCTCTGATCTTATTCAGATCTCTCTAGTTTTAATTGTGCTTATGTGTGTGTGTGTGTGTGTGTGTGTGTGTTTAGTTTTAGGCAATTTTATGTCATATGTAGGTTTGTGTGTCCCTTACCCCAGTTGAGATAAAAATAGTTCCAATACCACAAGGATCCTTCAAGTTGATTATTTTTTAAATTTTTAATGTTTATTTCTTTTTGAGAGACAGACTGGAGGGAGTAGAGTGAAGGAAACAGAGTATCTGACGTATGCTCTGCATTGACAGCAGAGAGCCTGACGCGGGGCTGGAACTCACAAACAGTGAGATCATGACCTGAACTGAAGTCGGGTGCTCAACCAGCTGAGCCACCCAGGGGCCCCTCAAGTTGATTTCTTATCAGCCATCTTCCTCTGCAGCCTCTTGAGTCTGGAGCAAGAAACATACTCTAAAAAATCAATCCCCACCTATGTTATTTTCAATTTTTTCAGTCTATGTTATGTGTCTCTTAGCACATCATTTGCATTTTTCATCTTTTGTCTCTTCATGCTGAATTCTAGAAAATTTATTCTAACCTATCCTCTAGCTCAGTAATTTTCTTTTCAGCTATTTCCAGCTATTTCTAGTCAGTTGTTAAATCTTTCCACCAAGTTCTTAATTTTAGTTATAGCTTTATAGACTGATTTGATTTTTTAAAAATCAGTATCATTTTTAAAATACTTTTCTGTATCTCAAGCTTATTATTTTTATATTTTTAGCTTTTAAACATAAGTTGTCTTGTAATATATGCCTTTTAATTTAAATATCTGAATTCATCATGATCTCTTTCTACAGTCTACTTTTTTCTGTTTATTCTATCTTATGGTATTTTCTTTTCTGATCATTGTATTTGAAAAAACTTAATTGCAAGAATAATTTCAGGACTCAAAACAGAATTTTTATTAGGGAACTGCAAAAGTGTTTTCATCTGAGGCTGTAGGATCAAGTAAGGGTTTCTTTGCTTCTGGCTTACCTTCTCTGAGCATACAGCTTTTTTCAGACTCTGCAGTTGGGTAGGAAATGATTTTTGAAGTCTACCCTTTTGCCCTAGGAGTGTGCCAAAACCACAGCTCAATTCCACAGCTATTTCGTTGAATAGACAAATACCCTCTAGGCAAAAGTAGCTTTTAGGGTTGGGCTTGGTCTGAAATTTTAGTTTATCTTAGATTTTGGCCAGGTAACTCTTCACTATTTTATAACTCATACTTGCTTTAAAATATTTTTAAACATTTTATCTGGCTTTTTTTTTAGTTATTTCAGGGTGCTGGGGGCCCACTAAATATCTTTCTACATTTTTTAAAAGTTTGAATCATGTAAATGTAATACCAGTTTATAAATTACACACACACACACACACACACACACACACACACACACACACACACACACACACACCACATATTATGGAAGGATTCCAAAGATGCACTTGTGGTAGTAGGAAAATTTGGGAGAATTTTATCACAGCTATCCATGCCATAATACTCTGTAAAATCAGCCACACAACCATGGAGTCTGTGTTTTGTTATTTACTTTTGAGGTTTTAAAAAAAGATGTACAGATTGCCAAACTCCTTGGCACAAATACAACTAAAACACAGAATGAAGCATGGGGGTGGAGGAGAGCAGACTTATTTTCCATATTAATCACATAAGTTCATTTACTACCGAAAGTTTTTAAGGCATTTGAATTTAAAATAATGTATCAGTTGCATTTTTTTGCTTGTTTGGTTTCGTTTTTTAAATTTAAAAACTGTGCCTTCAAAGTAGCTAGAAAAAAAGGTGATAACTGGTACTGTTACATTCAGTTTGTCTTCAGTAGCCTCCTAAGTTCTGGGAAAGTCACTAAATGAGTCTACAAAGATAAGACAGTAAGAGGGGAATCCTGCACAAGAAAGCTCATGCCTTAATTTACAATTAATTGAGGGCATATCTCTCTAAAAAGCAGCAACTACAAAAAGCAATAACTAAGTGCTTCTTAAATGTGGCTCCTTGGTCAGCAATCATGCCGTAAGCAAAAAATTACAGATTATAAGCTCCTTGAAGTGGGGAACTATTCAGATAACACTAATAAGGAAAGACATAAAGACCCACATAAAATCGAGGAATAAAACCTCCCAAGAGTATATACTTGGTATAGATGTTCTTATTTAAAATCCTGTAAAATGAAGTAGCAATAGTTGGTAGTTCATAATGTTGACTGAAAAGGTATTTCACATATGAGAACTATAACTTAAGACAAAAGATCATGTGAAATGTCTATAAGTAGATCCCATTTAACATTGTCTTTAAGTGCTTCCTACTTTAAGTTAAAGTATCCCCAGACAACAAATTCACTCCAAGATCAGGCTGTGCTTTATGTCAACATATTTTGTCCCTCCACTTAGAGCAATCTTAAGAAGGTCAAGAACAATAAAGATTTGTGAGCTCTCATTATCCTACTATTCATCTATTTTTTTTTTTCCTACCAATAATGGCTTAGTAATATCAGAGGGGCTGGACACTGAAAAAAAGATATTTAAGAAGTTGCACCAGGAGTGACTTATTTAGAATCAGATCTACTCCGGCATGTTCTTAGGTAACACTGATGTCTCATAGGAAATGAACTATTAGAAGTTTCTCTAGTTATCATGTTATGAAAATGAGTTTTCCTCACAGTTATCATGTTATGAAAATGAGTTTTAAAAAGCTATTTTCAATAGTTTGAAAATTTCAATAGTTTGAAAATGGCTTTTTAAAAATTATTTTCATTAAATATTGTGTAGACACAAAAAAGCACAAGTAAAATATGTATAAAGTACAAAAAATAGCAGGGCAGCACTTCGACAAATACATGCTTACCTATAACCTGGTTTCAGAAACCTAGCATTACTATCACTTCATACATCTCCTAAATGCTGTTCTCCAATCTCATCCCATTTGCCAGTCCCCTCCCCCTTTCAATCCCCCGCCTCACCTTTCTGTATCATTCCTTTGCTTTTTAAAATTGTTACAAAGTGGGGCGCATGGGTGGCTTAGTCGGTTAAGCGTCCGACTTTCGCTTAGGTCATGATCTCGCGGTTCGTGGGTTCGAGCCCCGCGTCGGGCTCTGTGCTGACTGCTAGCTCAGAGCCTGGAGCCTGTTTCAGTCTGTGACTCCCTCTCTCTCTGACCCTCCCCTGCTCACGCTGTCTCTCTCTCTCTCTCCTAGAAATAAATAAAAAACATTATAAAAAAATAAAAAATAAAATTGTTACAAAGTATGTTTATATATGCAAATAGTGTATTGTTTACTTTTTGCATGGTTTAGCAGTTTATATAAATGGAATTATCAAGTGTCTTGAATTTGCCATTTTTTTGATCCTGACATACATCGAGTTGTAATTCACTCATTTTCCTGTTGTTGACTGTTCCCTTGTACGAATACTCCACAATTTGTTTTTTCAGCCTACTAGTGGGCTCTTTCCAGTTTTTTGCTGTTAACAAACAATGCTTCTAATAACATTCTTGCACATATTTCCTGGTATCCATGTGCATGTGGTTTTCAGGAATATAGAAAAAAGTGGAATTTGTAGGTCATAGGATTGGTATATCTTCAGTTCACTTGGCAAATGTCAAATATTTTTGAAATGTGTCCCAATTTATACTTCTACTAAAAGCACATAGTGGTCTGGCGGCCTCATACAGTAGGAAAAATATCATGTTCTCATATTTAAAGTTTTTGCCAATGTAGTGGATATTAATTAACTTCTCATAATGGTCTTAACCATTTCTCTGATTTTTTTAATGTTTATTTATTTTGAGAAAGAGAGAGCAAGCAGGGGAGCAGCAGAGAGAGGGAGAGAGAGAATCCCAAACAGCCTCTGTGCTGTCAGCTCAGAGCCCAATGCTGGGCTCAATGCCACGCACTGTGAGATCATGATTTGAGCCCAAATCAAGAGTCGGATGCTTAACCAACTGAGGCACCAGATGCTCCCATTTCTCTGATTTTTAAAGAGATTGAACATCATATATTTTCTGGCTTTCTGTTTTTCTGAAGTGAAAATAACTCCACACTATTTCTTTTCTTGTGGCCCATTTTATTGGATTGTCTTTTTTATGTTGATTTTTGTGATTTCTTTATATATCCTAAATTCTAATACATTGTGTCAATTATATACATTGCCAGTATCTTCCAAATTTAGTTTGTCTTTTTATTTAACTTATGGATATTTTGAGCAGAAGTTCTTTATTTCAGTGTCCTATTAATGCATTCTTTGGGTCTTGTTTTTAGAAAGCTATCTTTATGCTGTGGGCATAAAGATATTCTCCATCATTACATCAGTTGGAAATTATTTTTGTGTTTGTGTTTAGTCCCAGTTTCATTTTTCCCCATAATTATCCCAATGCCTTCTTCTTTAAAAGTCCCTTTATCACCATTAATATGAAATCCCAGCACATCATCAGTTGAGTTTATATGTTTCATTCTGTTTCTAGGAACTCTTCTGTTTTGTTAACTGTCTTGATTATTATAGTTTAATAATTATTTTTTACAATTTATCTCAGCAAGGAAAGTTTATTCTTGTCAGGACTGCCTTAGCTGTTTTTGGACCCTTTGGTCTTCAATACAAATTTTAGAATAAGTTTCTTAAGTCCCATAACAGAAAAAAAGCACACAAACAAAAACAGGTTTCATCAGAATTTTTATTAGAATTGCATTGAATATACAGATTAACTGAAGGGAAAGCTGATGTTTTTAAATTATATCTTCCAACCCATTAATAGGGTGTTTCTCTCCAATTATTTAGGACTTACTTAACAGTAGTCAGTTAAGTTTTATAATTTTCCCCATGAATGTCTTACATATTTTTGTTAAATTTTTAATGTTTTTATTTGAATTCTAGTTAGTTCACACTATCAGTTTCAAGTGTAAATACAGACATTCAACACCTCCATACGACACCATGTCTTGCATATTTTTTGTTAATTTATTCTTGTCTTAATTTTTTAAATTTCATGTAAAGGTTATTTGTTTGATTCCATTGGTTAATGCTTTTTGCTAATGCATAGAAATATTATTGAAGGTTTTCATTGGTTGTGTCCAGCAGCTTTGCTAGACTTACTAAATGGTTCTTCAGAGATTTTTACATTAAAAACATTATATCATCTGTAGGAAATAAATTCATTTTTTTCTTTTTAAACGTTATGTGTTTTCTTTTCTTCTCTATCTGCCAAGGTAAAATGCAACTAAGGTGATAGCAAGAACCCTTGACTCTATCTTATCCTGAAAGGAATACTTAAAAAGTTTTATCACCGGGAATGTTCTCAGGCTTTTGACAATCCCTTCAATTAGGAAACATTTTTGTTTTCAGTTCTTAGTTTGATAAGCATTTTAACACAAAGAGAAATATAATTTATCAAAATCTTTATCTTCATCCATTCAATTGTACATTTCTCCTTAATTTGTGGATATGGTATGTTATTGAAATTTTTTGTTAAGCTACCTTATATTCCTGAATAGACATATATTTGTCAAATGTTAAGATTTTGGGGCTCCTGGGTGGTTCGTTCGGCCTCTGATGCTTGATTTCGGCTCAGGTCATGATCTCATGATTCCCGGAACTGAGCCCTGGTCAGGCTCTATGTTGACTGTGGAGCCTGCTTGGGAGTCTCTCTCTCTGCCCCTCCCCCGCTCAACACATAGCACACATGCTCTCTCTTACTCTCTTGTGCTTTCTCTCTCTCTCAAAATAAATAAATAAACTTAAAATAAAATAAAGATTTTAACATCTGTGTTCACAAGTTAGTTTGGTCCATAATTTTCTTATATTGTCCTTTCAGATTTTGAAATCAAGGTAAGGAGATCCACATGAAATGAACTGGGAATATTTCCTCCATTTCTGTACTTTAGAATAGTTTGTATAAGATTGGAGTTAATTCATCTACTAAAAGTTGGGTGGAGGGGTGCCTGGTTGCTCCATTGGTTAAGCATCCAACTCTTCGTTTCTGCTCAGGTCACAGTCTCGTGGTTTCATGAGTTTGAGCCCTGCATTGGGCTCTGCACTGGCACTGTGAAACCTGCTTGGGATTCTCTCTTTCTTCCTCTTTCTCTGCCCCTCCCTCACTTGCACCGTCTCTGTCTCTCTCAAAATAAATAAATAAACTTAATAAAATAAATGTTTGGTGGAAAATAAGAGTGCGGTACTGAGCCTTTTTGAGAACATAAATGGGAGAAGAGATTTTAACTATTTGTTCCATTTCTTACTAGTTTAAATTTTATTTATTTTTCCCATTTCTCCTTAAGTGTATTTAATTTATATTTTTCTAAGAATTTGTTCATTCTATCTGATATTTTTAATTTGTTGGCATAGTATTTGAATCTTAACGTTTTATCATTTAAACTACACATAATGCTTAGTTATGCCTTGCCTTTATTACCAATATTTTTTCACCTTTTTTTCTTGCTCTTACCAGAGTTTGTCAATTTTGCTATTCATTTCAAATAATCCATTTTAAACTTTGTTGATTATCTCTCTTGTATGTCTGTTTCCTTTCCACTGGTTCTCTATTATTTCCTTTTGTTTTTGTCGGGTGAATTCAGTTTTTTGCTTGTCTAATTTCTTAAACTTACTCACTTTGAGAGTTTTTCTTTTTTAAAAATCATTTTTAATGTTAATGTTTATTTTTGAGAGAGAGACAAAGCATGAGCAGGGCAGGGACAGAAAGGAAGACACAGAATCTGAATCAGGCTCCAAGTTCCAAGCTGTCAGCACAGAGCCTGACTCGGGTTTGAACCCACAAACCATGAGATCATGACCTGGGCAGAAGTTGGACACTTAACCAACTGAACCACCCAGGCATCCCGAGACTTTTTATTTTCTAACATATTGACTTAAAGCTCTATATATTTTCTAGGAACCACATTAACTTTATTATATAAATATGATACTGAGTATTTTCCCTGGCATTCAGTTCTCAGTACTTTCTAATTTTTATTATGATTTCTTCTTTGACCTGGTTTTTAGAAATGTTTGATTTCCAGAACTATGAGTTTCATCTTATTTTTTTGTTAATTATTTCTAACTTGAGTTCATTGTGGCCAGAGAACATGTTCTACATGACACTAGGTATTTAAAGTTTGGTGAGCCTTGCTTTATGGCAACAATATGTGGTTAATCTCGTAAAAGTTCTAAGTACCTTTGAAGAGAATGAGCATTTTGCAATTGATTCATTAGGTTAGGCTTGTACTTGTATTATTCAGATCAGTACTCTCACAGATTCGATGTGTCTGATCTCTGTGTCATGACACAAATATGTTAAAATCTATCAACTGTGATGGTGTGTGTCTTTTCATCCTTTTCATTTCATATACCTATATACAAATATGATATTATTAAGTAGATCTATACAAAATAAATTGTTAAATTTGCTAGTAAATTGAAACTTTTCTGTACTTTGCACTTACCTTTTTTCTCTATTAATGTTGTTGCCCTGAAATATGTTTTGCCTGATATTTACATAGTTACAGCATTCTTTTTTTAACTATCATTTTTGTTCCAACCTTCCATTTATAAACTGTATCCTGAAGGGTTTTAGGTGGGTCTTTTATTTTATTTTCATTTTTTTAAAATATTTTTTATTTTATTTCTAGGAGAGAGAGAGAGAGACAGCGTGAGCAGGGGAAGGTCAGAGAGAGAGGGAGATACAGACTCTGAAATTGGCTCCAGGCTTTGAGCTGGCAGTCAGCACAGAGCCCGATGTGGGGCTCGAACCCACGAACCGCTAGATCATGACCTAAGCAAAAGTCGGACGCTTAACCGACTAAGCCACCCAGGTGCCCCGGGTCTTTTATTTTTTAATAAAGACTAAAAATCTTTGTCATTTAAGTGGATCACTATTTGCATTTTTTATTCTTTTATATGCCTGCAAAAAAAGTTAGTAAACATAATAAAACAGAAACTGAAATCAGTTTCCTCAAACACTGACATTCTAAAACTTATTTAACAAAGTAGCAAGTATTTCTGCATTATATAGGATATTTCAAACCCAACTTATCAAATTATTTAGTGCTTAATGATGTTTTTGAGTATGTTGCATATAGTATATATTTATTCTGTGCAATATTGAATGTAAATTGCCTTGTATGTTTGATAAAAATAGGTACTGTTCTATAACTAAACAAAAAAATCATTTGTTAAACATGGCATAGATACTATCTAAATTGGATCTAGGTGTTAGTGCCTCTAAGTGCCTGGCAGAAGCAAACACAGAAGCTAAACCCTCAGGAAAATAGCATTAGCAAGAGATAAGACATTATCAGGAAAACAACTGACATACATCTGCAAGAGCTGTGAAGTCTCTTTCCTGAACATACACAGAGCTTAACATTTTTGCTGATACATAATGCGGATATATCAAAATTGGTTTTCATATCAGATAATACATTTTTTATGAAGCATATGCAAGTCATATTGCAAATATCTAAATACTGAGAGCTCAGAAGTGAAGGATATCTCTATTTGGAATTATTTCTACTCTTCTCTTTGTGTGCTTTCTATTTGTCTGACCTTATCTGTTTCTTTTTTGTTTGTTCTACCTTTCTAAAATATTGATGGAATGTCTTTGCTCACTCATTTTTCCCCACAGATTTGAAAGTTAAATATTCTATATCCTTTTTTTTCAGGTGCTACTTATCAAAATCTTAAATTATTATTTCAGTCCTTTTAAACAATGATCTTATTAAACTTTTCAATCTAATTATGACCTTCCCAACTTATGTGTAATTTTTATTGGATATCAACATTCTACCCTTTTTTAATCCCCAAAAGAAGTATTGTTTTGTGCATTCAATGTTATTTATATTTACCCACATATTTGCCACTTTATTTTTCTTTAATCCTTCTTGCATCTTTCACGTGCAATTGATTTTCTTTTGCTTGGTGTACATCTGTTGAATTTTTTAAAGAGAGTATCTTTTGATATAAACTCTCTCAGTTTTCCTCATCTATAATATTTTTTTCTTTTTTCATTCTTCAAAGTTATTTCTGCTATGTGTGTAATTCTAGAGTAATAGGTATTTTCTCTCACCACACTAAAATATCCCACTGTCTTCTGGCTTCCATGGTTGGTCCTGAGAAGTCAATTGTCAGCCTAAATATACTTCCTTTCCTTCTGGTAATTTTTAAATTTTTCTGTTAGTCTATGGCATTCTGTACTTTAAGCTAGATAATCTAGGTGTTGATATATTTTACATTTATTCTACATTGGCTTCATTAATCTGTAATGATACTTTTCATTGGATCAGAAAATTTCTCATACTTTCCTCTTCTCATATTGCCTCTACCTCATTCTATCTCCTCTATTTCTAGAACTCCAATTATTTGAATCACATTAGATTTTTTTTTTCACTTTTTTCTTCCTATCTCTTTTCTGTTACATTTTCTCTTTTGCTCACTGTGCTGCATTTGGGATAAATACTTCAGATCCATCATCTAGTTCACTAATCTTTTCATGAACTATCTAGTTATCCATTAAACATAACCAGTGTTTTTATTTCAATATTTGTTTTTCATTTCTGAAAATTTTATTTTTTTCAAGTCAACTTGTTTAATCTTATAGCATTTTATATTTTAATATTTTCTTTTTTAAAGCAAGTATTTTAAAAATGCTAAATAGCCATTTTATTATCTGTCTGATAAATCCAATATCTAAAAGTTTTGCTAGTTGTTTCACTTGTTTTTCTTACTCTGGTATTCAATTATATTGTACTGTTTTCCTCGTGTGTCACTATTCTTGTGATTTTGACAGTGAGCTCTCATTCTTTGGGATGTCATTTGTAGTATTCCCTTGAAACCTCACTTCATAGTGGATTGCATTTTTGCATTTGTTTCTTCCAAGTTCCTGAGAAAACTGAAACCTGAAACGTCTTTAAACTAATGTACTACTACTAGCCTTTTTGAACTACCTAGATGATATGACTTTAGTTTGCAAATGCTCCTGTACTGATTTGTTTAAATTATTGTGAACATCTCTTTTCCCCCAACCCATTGATGAGTTTTAAGACAGTTAATTTTTCTTTCTGTTTTCTTCCAGTTAGCCCTTTAATTGGAGATTTAGCCCATCGAGATTCTGTGCTGGGAGATTCACCTATTAAATCCCCTACCTTGAGTAGTTTTGCCTCCTGCCAGTATATATCAACACCAATACTGTGTGAAAATTGAATTTCAAGTTCACTTGAATTTGGCAAATATTTCTTAGAGTGGGAGCTCAGAATTCTCATTTTCATTAGTTTTTAGCTTGTAAGGGGGATTGGATCCACAATGCCAGAAATAGAATACCAATAATGTGTTTCTTTTCAACTTCAAGGTGGTGTGTGCGCGTGCCTGTGTGTATTTGTAAAAATATCTGTTCTCTAATATTGATCACTGAAAAGTCAATAACTTATCTGAATTACATATAATACCCATGTCAGAAGATAATATTAAAATTCTTGTGTTTCTTTAGCTAGATTTTTGATCTAGATTCTTTAGCTAGATTTGTGTGATTTTTGATCACACACTGTTATTAATTTGTGTTACTCCAGTTTAACTTGCATTTGAATCCATGAGAACACCTCAAGAATATGTTCTATGCAGAGTCTGTGACCCCTGACAGCACCACATAGTGAATTTTCCTTCTGGGAAGGTGATGAAATAAAAATTCAGTTTCTTGTAACCTCTCTCAAAAGACAAAGAACATATCATGACATCAAACTCCCTGTTAAGTCTTTCTTTTTGTTGGTTTTGTTTGTTTATCTTTGAAATTACATTTGCTTGCAATTTATGTTTCTATACAGTAATAGAGACATACAAGCATCTCAGTGTCCCAAATGAGATAAGAAATTTGTGTTTGGAGCTCTTGTATAAACTTATATGGAATTAGATAATGAATCAACCTATACTGTTACTTAAAGTGTCTATATTCTAATGCAGTCAAGAGAAAATGTCACAAAGAGCCCTCAAAACTAAACCAACTGGCCATTTATTTATTCCCTGACTCTTACTACCTCTTTCATGGTAGTCCTATAGTAGAGGCAGGAAGATATGTTATATTTTAGTTATAAATAATTCTGTTATTGCTTTAACCTTCTAGAATATTTCCAAAATAGCCATGCTTACTTGTTGACATTCCCTGGTATTGTGTACATTGAAAGATTTTATTTTAAATGGGAAAATATTTTTCTTAGGAATAACTAGCATCATTTCTCCAGGCATAGACTAATACCTAAAATTCTAAATATAGAAGCAAATGGTATATAGACCAACATATATTACTGAATGACAGCAAAACTCCCCACCTCAATACATTTAAAGACTGGCTTAAAAAGTATGTCTAAAGCAAGATTTCTCAACCTTGCCTTTTTGGGTAGGGTAACTCTGTTGAGCATGTCTGTGCATCTCAGTTTTGTGAATTCAAGGACTTTATGGTAACCATAGGCTTTCTTGTCTTGATAAATGTCATCAGGGTATTCCTAACTTCATTTTAAGAAATAGCATGGGCTTTTTTTTTCAGCATGGGAGATCAAGGAAGTTTCTGTTACCCCAAATATTCCAATATGTATAACACATCCCAAAGAATCCTTGTAAAATTCATTCCTTTAAGAATTTCAGTCCAAGGACTCAAAATCTGGGATCCACAAACTACAGGTTTTATAAATTGTTTCAGAGTGTCTGAATGTTGTATGTAAAATTATAGATATGCTTTTCAGACTTTTTCTAAGGCTTTAACCAATTCTCAAACTTCTATCATCCAGAAGAACTTCAGAATGATAAATTCGCAGGTACTCTAGGGTGATATTCAACACCTATCACTAAACATCTAAAATATCATGTATATTTTAGAGTCAAAAATTAAGAATTTATTAGGAGTTGAATATTGCTGTTAGAAGTATAACAGCCGAAGATATATATATCTTTTTTTATTATATAGACATTTATATAAAAAGAGAAAATTTTTCTTGACATAATTTAAGATAATCATAAGAACATTTGTTGTTGCATATTTCTAATAATGTAAAACGTGGACTCTTCTTAGGAAGGATACTATTTTGATGCATTGGGGTTCATAGTTAATGTTCCTCTTCATTGAATTAGTTGCATATATTCCTCTGTAAAAGTCATTCTTATTTCATGGGCCTTCCAAATGAGGTGGCAGACTGGATTTGTCCTGTACACCAGTTTCCACCCCTGATTATCTATCTATCTATCTATCTATCTGTCTATCATCTATCATCTATCTGTCTATCTATCTGTCTATCTATCTATCATCTATCATCTTATATGTTAAGGTTTCTTTTGTATAATTATATCTAGTAACTTGTAATAAAGTATTATTAAACAACAAATGAATGCATGGTCTGGTATATTATCAGGTATGGTTGCTTTCATTTGTTTCACATATAGTTCACCTGGAAGCTATTATCTGCAAAACTTCTTAAAATTTTACTTCTGGATTATTTCAGGGTTTACCCATAAAAACCTATTTTGTTTACAAGCTCATTTTTAAAAAAAATTGGCCTCAGATAATAGAACAAATGTTTATCATTTTAAATCAGGAAAGCAATTTTATTGGGTTTTTTTTCTCTTCTTGGTTTTACCTTTTGACTCCCTTCACCCATTTCTGCTACCTCCAACCCCTGTGCTTCTGGTGACCATCAGTCTATTCTCTGCATCTATGCATTGGAATGACTGACCACTTTATCACTTGGTAATGCCCATCTTTGTCTCTTATGGCAATCTTTGTTTTAAAGTCTGTTGTGTCTGATTTAATTACAACTACTCCAGCTTTCTTTTGGTTTCTTTTTGCATGGAATATCTCTTTCCATCCCTTAAAGTCTGTATGTGCCCTTACATGTAAAGTGAGTCAGTTGTAGGCTACAAATAGATATGTCTTGTTATTTTATCCCATTCAGCCATTCTGTATCTTTGAATTGGAGAATTTAGTCCATTTACATTTAAATTGTACTTATTGCTATTTTGTTAAATGTTTACTGGCTGTTTTTGTAGTTCCTCAATATTCTTATTTTATGCTCTTTTGTGGTTTGATGACTTTCTTTACTGGTACACTTATATTCCTTTCTGTTTATCTTTTGTATAGGTTTTTTTACTTTGTGGTTACCGTAAGGTTCACATATGGTAAGTATAATAACCTACTTTAAGCTGATAACTATTTAAGTTTGATCCCATTCTAAACCTTAATGTTTTTATTTTCCATCCCTCATGTTTTATGTTTTTGATGTCACATTTTACATTTTTTTAAGTTTATTTATTTTTGAGAGAGAAAGAGAGAGAGGAGGGGAAACAAGTGGGAGAGGGGCAGAGAGAGAGAGGACAGAGTTTCCTAAACAGGCTCAGTGCTGTCAGTGCAGAGCCCTATGTGGGGCTCAAAGTCATGAATCCGGGACTTGAACTTACGAACCACAAGATGATGACCTGAGCTGAAGTCAAGAGTCAGATGCTTAACTGACTGAGCCACTCAAGTGCTCCACATTTTACATCTTTTTATCCTGTATCCCTCAACTAATTCTTATAATCATAGTTACTTTTACTGTTTTTATAGACCTATAATAAGGCCTTTACATAAAGTATTTCATTTAATCTTGACAAAAGCAGATACTATTATCCCTACTTTATTTTTTTAATGTTTATTTTCAGAGAGAGAGAGAGAGAGAGAAAGACACACGGAATGAGTGGGGGAAGGGCAGAGTGGGGGAGAAGGAGAATCCCAAGCAGGGCCCACATTGTCAGCGCAGAGCCCAACTCGGGGCTCCATCTCAAGGACTCTGAGGTCATGACCTGAGCCAAAATCAAGAGTCAGATGCTTAACCTACTGAGCCATGCAGGCATCTCCTTATTATTCCTACTCAAACACGAAAGAAATGAAGACAGAAATTCAGTAACTCAGCCAAGAACCAGGATCCCACAAACTAGAAGTTTTTTCTGACTCTAAATCCTAACAGTTTAAAAGCAATTTATTAGTAATTATTGTTCCATGTTTGATTCTCACTAACCAAAATAATATTGGGTCTTGTCCTCTGTTTCTTCCTCATTTTTAATCTTCCTATTCACATCATAAAGTATCTTCTTTCTTAGGATGAATTCTTCAACTACATCCCTTTTTTTCTCAACATGCTTCAGCCTCACATACAAGATAAGATGCAACAACAAAAACAAGGCAACTTGGTTTCAATCCCATTTTCCTTCTGTTTTTCAGGATACCTGCCTCTCACACAAACTAACTCTTTACTTTCAAGATTTCTACATAAGGCCACTGTTTCTTTGTGCCATTTTGATCCTGTTTCCATGATCCAGAGCATTGCTGGCACAGAGCTACAGACCTCAAGATGACCATAACCTCAAGCCAGTGAGCTCTGGCTTTCATTGGCCTTCTCCTTTTGCCCTAGGTGGGCCATGAGTCTTACCTTTTGTAGCTGTGACTCAAAAAGTAGGAAGTGTTACTGTCAGTAGCCAAGCAAAGAGGATTAGTCTTAAAGTCATTGGTTTTCAGAGATCATTTTAACAGCCTTTTAAATATAATTTTATTCAGAAGTCTCATAATAACAGAGAAAAGCAAATCTCCAGGTAAAACTTGGATGCCCCTCTCCTGTCAATTACTGACCTGCCTGAAGGACTCCAGGTGTTCCCCTATAGCTCTGAGCAGCAGTGTTTGAAAACTGTGTTGAATAGTTAAGAGATAATCAGCCCTTTAAAGATACATAACTATAAATGTAACTATATAGATAGGTAGATACTCTTAGATGATCTGGTCAGTTCCTCAGTCTTTTCTTATAAATAAAATAAAAAATATATTGTTTATCCAACATGCTTCTTCCTTCCAGGTAAAAGTAAACATGCATATATTATATTAAATTGGACTTTTGTGGAAATGTTAGCTTATCATTAAAAAAATATAGATTTTATTTAAAATGTTATAAAGGCAGAATCAATAGAAAGTGTCCAAGTTGCCTCAGACCTCACAACTGGCAGTGAAATATTGTCAGTCAAAATTGCAGCTCTGTTGTCACCTCTAAATGACTCCTCAGACTCAGCCACAGGACCTGTGAGAGTGGCATGCTGGCCACTCAAGTCTCACATGAGTCGACATTGTGTTTTGTTTAGAACCTTTCTCAGACCCAAATCGTCTGCTTGCTTGCCCTTCAGAATCATGATCTCCACTCCCTCATTTTTTAATTCTTTCTCTTCCTATTCTGACCTAATTCCTATTTCTACAATTCTACAAGGAAACAAAAAACGGAAACTACTTCTTCAAATGATTTCCTTGTTGCCAGATCCAAAATCCTTGTCTCATTTGATCTCTTTCCAACATTTCTCTGTTGAAGCTTCTTCTCTGGCTAGGGTGACATTGATTCTTTGTAGTTACTCTGCTTTCTCTGTTTCCATCTTCTCTCTTCTTCCTTTCTTCCTTTTTCTATACCCCAACTACCCTAAATGCTCATGTTCACCAGCATTAGGTCCTCAGGCCTCTTCCTTTTTAAGCTAATATATATGTTTTCCCAGGTAATCTGACCCCAAGCTATAACTCTCATCCATTACGTATATGCCGGTGTATATATATGTATATATATATATATATATGATTTACTGCTTTACTCTCTACCCTCCTCCTTACAGTCACACCTATAAAAGCACCCCGGGCTCTAGTAGAACCCAACTTCTTTTCTTTCTCAAAGCACAATCAGCTCTCTAGACTTCACATTTTCTCAAATGTTTTTTCTTTGAATATCCTGCCTTCATGTCTTCATAAAAGTCCAGTTACTTCTCAAGACTTAGCTCAGCAATTGCATTCTTCAGGAAACCCTGTGTAGAGGTTTACATAACAACCCATAACATCCTTTGCAAACCTCTGCAAACTCATCACCATGTTATAGTTACTTGCCCACTTATCCATCTTCCCAACTAGCCCATGAACATCATAAGATTCAGGATTGTTTTTCATCTCTGTACCCATTTCAGCTAGCACAACACCTGAAGTTAATGAGCACTTGTTGAAAAAATGAGTATAAGTTTTGGGAGGTTCATAAAGGATGCCTTCTTGATTCCTCTTTGAAAAAGTTTTGATAAAATGTGAGTACCACTAGGGGGCACAGAGTTATAACACAATTTTCCAGTACAGTAGCTCAAAGATGTTTTCCTTCTGTATCAATCTCTTAACACAGTTTTTAAATACATGGATCTTTAGAAGATCCAATAGCTATACTCAAATTACCTTCAGAAGGAAGAGCTGAAGTAGTTGGCTGAAAGAAAAAGTATTGCCACCATACCAGCATGTCATAAAAAATGAAATTAGGCACTTGTATCACTCAGCCAAATACAACAAACAGTTTTATGAATAAAAGTGAAGGTAGTATTAGGAAAAAGGTTATAATGTAAACACAGTTTCAAGAAATTGATACTACAAGATTTGGGACTGTTTTAAAATGTTCAATAGAAAAAAGTATCTATGAAAGGAAGGCCTTCCTTCTTCAGGAAAAGTGAACAGGAATATTGAGGCTATTTCTGTGTTTAGAATTGCTTTAAAACAACTAATAGAAATGTCCCAATCCTTTTCTTTTAGAAAGAGAAACTGTCAAAATTATTAACACATATTACTAGGCTAAGCTTTTTATTTCAAGAGTTTAGTATTAGTTTAGTAATTAAAAATCTAGGCTTTTGTTTTTCTTTCAGTGGGTTTTATTTTGTTTTGTATTAAATACCCATAAGTTTAAGTGCTGGCTCAACAATGATTCATTTTGAAAAACTATTCACTTATCCACACCTCAGTTTCTTCTCCTATAAATTTGAGTATGATTGCAGTGCCTACTTGTGAGGCTATTGTCAGAATCAAATAAAATAATTCTTGCAAATCACAGCGCATAATAAAATATGCTAAATATTATTATTTTCTTTGACAGTGCTTTTTAGCATATTATTTTAGTAATTCCTAGGAAAATAAATCTTTATTAGTTGTTATAATAAAATGGATTTTTTTTTTTTTAGCCTTTCCCCTACTCTTTGTACCCCTACAGGCTTCTCTTCACACCCATAAACATTCCATATACACCCTTTTTGCATCCCTGGGACAGAGGCTTTTCTGAAAGGGCCATGCCTCACCCATTTTGTGGGGCAGAGTTGGGATCCATACTGTGTTAAGCCCTTCATGTATTCTGGCAAGGCCCAAAAGATCTCTCATATTGTCCTGGGGTCTCTGATTAATTTCTGCTCATTGGGAGAAACATTTTGAGTAGCTTTTAACATTGTATCTCTTACAGATAAGAATTCTTGATTGACTAAAAATGGTGCTGTGGTACACAATACCCATACATTTAAAATATTAAGAAAAGGTAAATATGTTAACTGAACCAATGGTTATAATAAGATACCTAACAAATACAATTATAGTTGCTATGCTTATTGGTTTGATTATGATCTGATAGGAGGGAAACCAAAGCTAAGGAAAATGATGGTATAGCTTAAAGGGCATTCTATTCAAGAGTTAGGAGACTTCACGTCTACCTCTAGGCCTACAAGACAAATAGCTAAGCCTTGAGCAAGTCACTGAACAGCAGCCAAACAATGGATTTCCATTTCATCAGTAAATTTCCTTTTCGCTCTAAGGTTTGAGGATTCTGTTTATCATTATTACTATCCTGGTTGACCCAGGAATCTCACATGGCTCAAAGTGTATCCACATCACTAAAAAGTGGCATTTGTATCACTCACTAGTTTATGTGAACTCATAATCATGTGAGCATGACTTGATGGGAAGATATGAGGGGGGAGGGCTGAGGCAAATGGGAAGATGGAAAGTCACAGAGAAAAAGGAACAGGGGAGAGTAATGGGATCACTGACACTCTGTGATACCAGCTCAGATCTAGCTGTTCTTCCTGAAAAGTCTTACCTAGGCATCTCCTGGCTCTTGTATGGAATTGTCAATACTATTATTATTTAAGAGTACCCTTCAGAAGAAAAATATAACAGGATAGAAAACACACTGAAATAAAATATTTCTAGTAACTACTTTCAGTTGAAACCATCCTCATGTACACATCAGAAAACACAAGTTTCCAAGGTCACAAATTTCAGACAGGCATCTTATGACATGTAGAGAATGAATAGTTAAAAGCAAACCCATCTCAAAGGATGGAGAAAGCTAATCAATTTACACTTTACACTAGCAATAAGCATTTGCTTTTGGAAAAAGTGGTGGTTTTTTACCTTTTATATCTCTTTAAAATGTTATAATTGTTATGCACAGAATACGCCCTATATTGTTTTACTCTGCACAAAATGCATTCCATCCTCTCTTCTGATATCTGGATTTTAATATTTCAGGAAAATAAAAAGCAGTTTCCTAGCAACATTTGTATTCAACGGCACAACTGAAAAAGCTTTATGACAATACTTTGTTTTCCCCCACAGTTAATTCCTGCAGTTTGGGGTAAGTTAGTAGATAGTAAAGAAAGCAAGGTACACACACAGAGAATCTGGTAGAAAGGCCATGCAGCCTCACATGGCTTTTCCTTCTGGAGTATTCAAGGGCAGAATGGTTAGGGCATGCAGCTAAACGCCCCTTTCTGAAAGGTAGTTGACAGACACATTGAAATAAAACCATGTGCCCATCTGTACATACTCAAATGGAGATGAGGACTGTTTGATGGGATACTGAACTGGGAAGTAAGATTTCTGAGTTCCCAGCAACCCTTATTCAATCTGCTGTGAGCGCTTGGGCAGATGGCCTCTAGACTAGCTCTCTAACTTGAGGTTATCCTAGAAGATCTCAAAAGTCTAAAACCATTAAGAAACCAGCTCTAAACAGCTACTGATTACCAGATCTGATTTTTTAAGTTTCATAGCATTTACTTAATCAACATCATGGTTTCACTGATATTTTTGCACTGCCAGGAAGATAACACTGGGAAATTAAGCAGCAGGTACTCTTCCAGAGAACCGTGTCAGTACCGGTTCTGCCTTCCCAAAACTTCCTGCATGCACGCTGGGCCCAGCTGCATCAGTGAGATGGAAGTGACCTGACCTGCTCAGAGGTGGTGGTCAATGTTTGCAAGAAGGAAAAACAGCTTGGTTAAGAGGAAATGGTATTCGTTTACTCGCCTTGCAGAATAGCCAAGATTTTCAAGTTTAAAGCGTGCACATGAATCATTTTAAGACTCTAGATCTTTCACCCTGAAAGTCCGTGCACAGAAACTCCGCTGGGAATCTAAATATAGCAACAGCAAACTCCCCCCACCCTCAGCTGGGGTCTCGTGCTGTTCTAGGATTGGAGAGCTTGCTCCAAGGCGCTCTCCGCATCTGCCTCGAATAGCAGGGCACAGAGCAATCTCTCGCACCTCCACAGTGCGTGGGTGTGAAGTGTATTAGGGGAAAGCGACAGTGACTCTGGGTACTGGTGCTTGGCTCACAGTCACGTGGCACCGCGGCCAGCTGCATCTAGTGGCTCCGGCTCAGAGCTAGTGACCGCCAAGGAGAGGCTTGCGGGAACAGGAGGGAGGGAAGCAGGGTCCTGCGAGTGACCGGGAGCTTCACGCAAACAGCAGTGTAACAATGCAAAGTAAAAGAAAGTAAAAGTAAAGCATTTAAATGGAGCTACTGCCAGAGGGAGAAAGGAGCTGCCGCGGGCGTGGGTGTGTGTACAGGAGGGAGTTGAAAGAGTATCTATCCCTGAGGGGCGGAGACAGCTGAAATAAGACTTTTGCCTTAGTATTGCCTCGGTTTCAGGCTTCTAGAAGGAAAAGGCAGACGGAATCACTACCTTGAGATCATATGCTCTGGTGGAACGTTAGTTCTTTCTTCAATCTAACTTGGTGGTTGTTTTCTTTCGTAATATTGTAGGGGTGGCTGAGGGGGGTGGGGGGAGTGTGAGAATCCACTCTTTTGGTAGAAGTTCCCAAGCCTGGCTTCCTTTCAGTTTCCCCACACGGACTGTGAGGTTTAACTGCTTAAGCTTTACAATGCAATGTTGCTGACGGCCAGAGGCCAAAGCCAGTAGCATCGTGGCCTCCCTCCCCGCCAAGGGCGCGCACGCTTTGGTTCTCTAGAGTGTCAGGTGGTGGGAGACTCAAACAGTCCTAACTCGCCACACGTGTCTCACCGTGTAAGTTACAGCCTAAAGGGGTGAGGGAAGGACCCCGACAAGCCGGTGTCCTGGGCTCTCCTCCCTCCAGGATTGTTCTCCCAGACTCTGGGGCCGCCGCTGGCACTTAACAGTTTTGTGACTTTTTCGGACTTAAATGGAGATTTCCTGACGAAGGGAACCCAATTCGCTCTCCCGTGCTTCGCGCCGCTGTCAGGCGGAGCCCAGGGGCAGGCAACTCCTTAACCGCGGAGGAGCTCTCAGCGGCTTTTATGCCCTCCCTACACTCCACCCCCCGGGCTGGGAAGGGATGTCCAGTTACTCGAGGGTTCGCTGCCTGATGCTGGGATGGAAAGTCACAGCCTGAGAGCTGGAGGGAGCCTCGGGGAGATGCCCGCTGCCCGCCTCTCCGTCTTGGGAGTAGTGTTCTGCCGGTCTGCACACTGAACTGGCGGGGACCCGAGCGCCACTGCCCGGAGCGTCGCCCCACGCGCTCAGGTACTGGCTGGTACCTGAAGGGCAGGTCAGGGCCGTTCCACACACCCCTCTTGCGGAAAGGACAGCGGGACCTGGCCGGCATCTTAGCGGCGGGAGTGAGCGGAGACCTGCATCTCCAGTTTCTCTTCGGGGCGCGAGGCCGACTTACCTTCCGGACAGCTCCAAAGCCCCTGAGGCAACTCAACCACACTCCCGCCTCCAAGAGGGGCTTTGGAGCCAGGGGAGGGGGCGGACGCAGTCAGGGCGTGGGGAATCTAGTGAGAGAGGAAACGCGGGAGCCTGGGACCGGGTGTGCGCGGCTGGGAGCGCGCCTCCGAGCGCCCGGCACTCCGCGGGTCCGGCCCTGGGGGCACTTGGGAAGGAGGGAGTGCTAGCTGCGGTAATAAGAGGAAGCAAGGGAAACCCTGTCAAAGTGACGCCCCACACAGGTCCTGATTTCGAATTCGAAGCTAAAGACTGCCAGAAATTGGGCCTCCTTCGCAC
>NW_027530514.1:162587-250228 GCF_008692635.1 Crocuta crocuta | reverse complement strand
CGCCCGCGGCCCCCGCGCGCCCCCCGCCACGCCCGCTCCGGGGGGTCTGTGTGCCTGGCCCCCTGGGACGCGCTCCGCGCCCACGCCCTGGCCTGGCGCGCGCGCGTGCACACATACACACACACACTCACTCACACTCGCGCGCACACGTGGTGGCTTTTATTTCTTTGCACGTGTTTATGGTCTTCCTCCTAGAGCCTTCTACCTCCCTCAGCCCCACCTCCTCCACCTCTACAGACTCAGCCGTCTTCCCTCACACACCCAATGAGCTGCCCCGCAGTTTTAGGCACCGAAGGCGAGAGCCAGGCAGACCCAGGACTTAGGCTGCGCGGATAATTGGGAGCTATTAAGTGTCGAGATACATAAATTTCAACCGCGAGGGGCGCCCGGGAGCTGGGAAAAGCGAAGGGAGGACGTGCGCCGGTGTGAGGCTCGTGAGAGTGTACTGGAGAGGTTAGGAGGTGATGCCAGGCTAGGACCGGGCAGTGAGTGGAGAAACGGAGGGCTGGGTCCTCAGTCCTGGGGGCGGAGCTGGGGAAGCTGCCACTTGGTGGGGAGTGCAGCTAGGTTTTAAGTGCGCCCGGAAACACGCCTCGCCACCGTCTCCACCACTAACGGAAAATCTGTCAGTCCGTGTAGTCCTTTCTGCCACCGAGGTGGCTAAGGTCTAGAAAAGACGAGCTGGGCGGGGCGAGGTGATGCTCCCGCGCAGTGGTAGAGGCCAGTGCATAGCCTGGGGCTCAGGAGCCCGGGCCAGCGTGCCACAGCAGAGGCGCAAATGGGCCGCCTGGGACAGGGATCAGGCAGTGGGTTAAGTAGGCATTTGTGCCGCCGTGTCAAAAGTGTGTGTGTGTGTGCGTGTGTGTACGCCTTCACCATCTAGCAGAGAATGCTTAATGAGAAAATGATTGGAAGCAAATGTTTATTTTTCCCTTAGGCATTTAAAACCTTTCAGTGGCTTTAAAGTTTACTACTGTTTTTCCCACAAGGTCCATTCATTCAGTCTCCTGTTAGAGTTAGATTTATCTGGACGTTTTAAGGTAGTTTTTATGCCGTTACACCCTATGTAATTATTTCTTTTTTTTTCTCATTTTCATCTCTTTTTAGTTCTTTCCCCCGTTTCTTTATGTTAAAATGAAATACAAAGACATCAGCCTAAGGAGACCTGTAGAGAAAGTTGCAGGCACTCATTGATCCGTTCCTTGTTTCCTAGTAAAATAGGTTTTGAACACATAAACTAGGTTTCTTTTAGAAATGAGGCATGTCATCCAAATATAGTTCTCACCTGGGATGGAGGATTGGCGTCAACACCAGAAGCATTTTTTGAAATAACATGGAAGAAGGAGCTGGTTTTGTAAATAGGTGAACCTGGAATTTGACACGTAGGAGTCAGGAAATTGGTGGAGTCTACAATCTGTGGGGCTCTGGTGTCTGGAAAATTTTACAGTCTCAGATTGATGTGAATATGTAACATTAGGTAGAATATTCCAGCCAACTTTCCATGTTACAATGCACACAAGGAGAACACTGTGTAGCATCATTATTACATCAAAAGGTATAACTTTTACTATTCACCTAATTTAAGATTCACATTGATTTAGATGTGGTCACTGTACTAAATGATAGACATAGAGAAACACTATGATACTTTTCATGTTTGTCCTTCCTGATTTGATATAATTGATATAATTAATCATGTTACCTAGCGAGCCGGATAAATTCTTTTAACCTGTCAGAGTCTACTAAAACATTTAGCAATAATGATCTGTGTTCAGTTTGGCAGCAAAATATATACTGTATGGAAAAAGTTTTTTTTTTACAAGCGTACTTTCAGAATATTTGTAGATTTGAATTTACGATATGATGCCATTGGTAAGTTTTAATTTTCGGTAAATTATGCACTGTATATTTGGAGAGAGAGACAACTTTGACTGATGTTCATGCTTTACATGTCCTAAGTTTTGCCCTTGAACATGAATGAGGATTTACTGTAATGCAAAATTTTCTTTTCAATATATTGGTGTTTAACAGACTTTTATGGCCTTACATAATTTAAAATCTTTAACAAGTAATTTTTCAAGAGGTTCAAGTTTGGATAATTCTCTACTCACCACACTTTTTATTAGCCTATCAATGCCTTTAGTGGTAGACATGAAATAAATTATGTGTTTGTCAATATCATGTGCTAATAGGAAGTTTTGCTTTATACATTTCTAGACTCTGAAACTCTAATGCTTGAGCAATTAGATAGCGGTGCAAGATTCACATTAGCAGGAAGAGGAAATGGATAAGATCATCTTCTGGGAGGATTCTACACACCTATAGCCCACCCTGAGGGACAAGCCATCTTTGGCAATTGCTTCTTACAGTTTATTTAGAGAGCTGACTTTACACATTAAGTGAGTAAAAGTTACTTTGAGCTGTGAGTCTAACAATACCACTAATAATTAAGGAAATTATATGAAAATAATTTCTAAAGCAGTGTAACTAATTCCCTGCCAGCCTGGGAATCCCCAAATCTTATTTTAATAACAGTGTTTGTAGCACATTAAGATTCTTGCCAAGAGCAAGTGCACTGTGATTAATGAGGTACTTCAGGGATGGATTTACATGGTCAACCAGTATTTTCACTGCCAAAAAGCAAGAAAAGTAGGTTTAAAGTTATATTTCAGGTAAAGACAACTTTCTGTTAAATATGTAAAAGTCATTATTATAATGGCATTTTAATGGTATAAAATGTGTTTTCAAGAGTATATATCTACTGAGGAGATATCTGGCAAGAACAAGAGGTGATCTACTTCAAATACTTTCTTCCAATCTTTATGAATTAGTGGGGATTAGGAGAATCTGTTCCCTTACTATTCTTAAGGATTTACCAGACAGCTATGAGGTGATATATTTCTTTAAATGTTGTTTGTCCATTTTTTTTTAAAGTTTATGTATTTACTTTGAGGGGGGGAGGGGGGAGGGAGAGAGAGAGAGAAGAAGAGACGAGCTGAGATGAGACAGAGGATCCCAAGTAGGCTCTGTGCTGTCAGTGCAGAGCCTAATGCAGGACTCAAACTTACAAACCACGAGATCATGACCTGAACTGAAATCAAGAGTCAGACGCTTAACCAACTGAGCCACCTAGGAACTGTGTCCATTTTTAATTCATCTTCTTTTTGGGAAAAGTTTAGAAGAATAATGGTGGTAGTAGAACACATGATGGGGCTTCATATATAAAATGTATTGATGCAGCAAACGTGGTTCTAAAAAACAGCATGGGAAACAGGGTGGCAGATACATGTATCCTCTACTTTGTCAGGCATATCTTTGCCTGGTGTAATGCCATGGATCAGAATTTATAGGTATTTTAAATTAGAAGAAACAGTCCAGTCACCCAAGCTAAGCAATTCCAACTCACCCTTGATACCTTTGTTTTTATCAAACTTGGTCCTTCTGGCCATCCAAATAATCATTAAATTCTGTGTATTCACTTTATAAATATATTTCATATATATTCCCTTCTCTCCTTTGCTATTGCTACTATCCCTCTCTGTTTCTCAATATCTCTCCAGTGGATTATTTGTAATATTCTCCTGCTTAATCATCCAGCTTCTGCTCTCAGTCTTCCAGCTTTCTACTCTGGCACCATAGTGTTTTTCCTAAAATGTACATCTTATCATATCCTTTTCTTACCTATAATCTTTGTGATGAGGGTCATAAGTGTGAATTAAATGGATTGAGGATGGTTAACAGTTGGGAAAGTAGAGACAGCAGTATAGTTAGCCAAATTCCTTAGAATAGTACACAAGACACTTTATGACATGGCCTCTGTCCATCTGTCTTTCTTTCTTCACCTCTGTTGTACACTCTGAATCCCAGCCTTACTCAATGTGTCTCACTACTTTGCTTTTGCTTGTGCTGTTTCTTTTAATTCTTGCCACTCCATGCATTCTGGCTGTTAACTCCTACTCTTTCTTTAAAACACAATTCAAGGATCGCTTCCTCTTAGGCACATCTCCCCACTGCCAGAATAATTTAGGTGTCCCCAGTCTTAGGCTCTACGGCACTTCAGGATGTCATTATGATGGTGCTTGCCGCACTGTTTTCACTGTGAGCTACTTGGTCTGGCTCTCCCACAGAAGGGCAGACCTCCTACCCAGAGATAAGGAGAACTACTTATGTCTGAATCCGAAGCACCTAGCAAGATGCCTGGTACCTAGTAGGCTCTTAGTAAATGCTTGCTTAATGAGTGAATAAATAATTTTTCTTAGAAGCTTTTCATAAAGGAGTTTCAGAGTGAACTAAAGCTGATGGAACTACTAGGGGCACCTGGGTGGCTCAGTCAGTTGAGCATCCAACTTCAGGTCAGGTCATGATGTCACTGTTTGTGGGTTACAGCCCCCCTTGGGCTCTGTGCTGACAGCTCAGAGCCTGGAGCCTGCTTCAGATTCTGTGTCTCCCTCTTTCTCTGCCCCTCCCCCTCTTATGCTCTGTCTCTGTCTCAAAAATAAATAAAACATTTTTTTAAAAAGCTGATGGAACTACTAAATCTTTTTTATTCTCTTAGAAGATATTGATACTTCATTTTGAGGAGAAAGGTTTAAGGATAGAAGTGGGAGATCATTGCTTTGCTTCCTACTTTCCTACTAATTAGCTTTGTGACATGGAATGAGCCATTTCACCCTTTGGGATATCCAAATCTTTATCTGTGAAATGGACACATCATTGTCCAGTGTCTGTGATGGAGCCAAATGGTGGAGGATGCTACAGATAGTCTAAGATTCTATCACAAAGGGAAGGTATATTTGTAATAGAAGGGATCTGATATTTTATCATTTTTTTCTCTTCCCTCATATTTAGCTGCTGAACCACTTGCTAAACGATCACTTTAACTTTACTCTCCTAACTCCTGGTGAAGTTGTACGCCACATAGTAACCAAGCCTTCTCCTAGGCTTGAAGAAGGAATTAGTTTGTTGTCTGTCTCTGCCCAATTCTTTAAAGGCAGGGACTCTTTCCATCCTGTCCTCAGCACCCAGAACAGTGTCTGCCACATAGAAGATGGTTTTATGTACACCCTGATTCACCTACTGATATCCCCAATCTCCAAAGTATACTACTGATTTCCTGGTAGAAAACAAGAGTTTACACTACTGTTTGCTCCCTGTGTCAGGATTCAATTAGACCCAATGAATGACTTTATTATTTACATATATATGCTATTCTGAGTTAAAGCTATGTCCATAGATTGACACTTGGATTTTATTTTTACTCCTGCATTTCTTAAACATCATCTACTTCTTTTAAATATGAAGAGGACTTATCCAAGTTATACTGCTATATTCCTTGCTAAGATGGTAACATAAAATGATGCATATATCCTTCAAATCGATTTGTTTCCAGA
The DNA here is from genome assembly GCF_008692635.1 of Crocuta crocuta. Lineage (NCBI taxonomy): Eukaryota > Metazoa > Chordata > Mammalia > Carnivora > Hyaenidae > Crocuta > Crocuta crocuta. Next base: position 244,838 of record NW_027530514.1, on the reverse strand, counting down.
AATTTAAACGATGCTGTAGTATTTGAGGCTCATATTAATATTGAACTAAAGTATTGAAAGTGTTAAAATATTAGTATTGGGAATATTATGGCCTAAAATAAATAATACCTGAGAAAAGAATATTTCAAAATGGAATGAAGTCTTGATACGAGAAACACTATAAACAAGGAAAATTGCCAGCAGCCTTTTGATAAGTACTTGCAAAGAAGTGGTGCCAGTTTTAATTTTTAATTGCAAATGGCTATTTTGGCAGATGAAAATGCCAGCGGAGCATGTTTTATCCTAACCCAGTGGTGTGAAACTACGTGAAGTCCAGTTGTTGAATAACTGCAGTTCAGAGTTATGTTTAATGATTTGTAGATGTTTCCATTTTAATTTGCTTTTCTTCAACTATTACAAGTATGCTATTTGAAGTTTTATTTTGTTGCAACCTGGGAGATAGATTGACCTCACAACTCTATTTTTTATTATAATTACTATAATTCTTTGATGGTTCTCAGAGTTTCAGCTGAGCGTTTTGATCTTTTGTTACCAGTGTGTCCAAAGAATGAGTTTTCTAAATGCTATTGACATCATCTAATTCTAAACTTAAAGATAGGTTGAGCTTTTTTATTATATATGGCTATATATGCACACATATATTCCATACACATACCAATAAACACATAATACACACACATACACTGTCATTGAATAGAGAACTTGTTAATGAAAATATTTACATTTACTTTATTTTGCTCCCCTGAAAGTAAGACATCTGAATAAAATGCAGTTTAAAAAGAAAAAGAATCATAAAGTTACTCTTGGCAATATGGAGATTATATCATAATTTGAAAGCTATTTAAGTATATATGAGCAATTTTTACAAACTCAGTTATAATGTCTGTTGCTTCCATTTACCAGTGAGGTAATTCTAGAATCTCTACTCTTTCTTCAGTCAGTGGTAGGATGATCTTTTATAATCATATTATAATTTCTCATTTCATTTTTTAATAGTCAACTTAGTTTAATATTTAATTAACAGCCATTATGTGAATCAGTTAATGTGCTAGATGCTGGTGATTCAAAAAAGGGAATGATGTGGACCCTGACCTCAAGGAAATTCCATTAGGGAATATGATTACATTTGGATTCGATTATCAGTATTATTAATTTGGTAACTATGAACAAGTTACTTTAAATAGTACTTACTAAATCTGTAAAATAGGCATAATAATATTCCATCAAGGTATTACAACATCATATAAATCATATATGTGTATAATCACACTTAGAATGGTGGCTGTTATTGAAACTATAGAGGAAAGTAGAAATAATGTAGTGGAGGACTGTCTTACTATCTTAAAGGAGGACTTTACTATCTTAAAGGTCTAGGATTTTATCCTGTAGGTGAAAGGCAGTCTTTCAGTTAGGTGGGCTTTGGGCATGTAATGATATTGAATTTCTATTTTAGATTGATCACTCTGCCAGCTCCGTTAAGGCTGGCTTGAAGGAGGAGGTAGGAGATCTTTTGAAACTGATGTTTCAACTTAGACAAGAAATAATTTGGACTTGGACTGGGGCAGTGGTAATAAAGATGGAGAAAAAAAATATGATGGAATAGAAATGTATTAAAAATATGGTGATTAAGTTGAAATACGATGATAGAGTTGAACTTAATGAAGTGAATTTGGAAAATGAAGAAGACAGATAGATTTGTTATTTCTGGATTCCTGATTTGAGTGGTTGGCTAGATAGTGGGGCCATTAACTGAGATCACAAAAACAGACAACAGGGTGAGTGGAATGTTGGGGGTGATAAAATGAATTTAGTGGTGGAGATGTTGAGCTTTTAGTGACTGAGACTTCCAGCTATATATTCCTAGCAGCTGTGAATAAAAACTTAAAAGACGTAAAAGCACAAATGAGAGTTAAAACTACAAGGAGTGCATAAAAAGAGAGAGGGCAATAATAATTAAAGGATGTAAACCTGGGCGATACCAACATATAAACATAAGCAGAGGAAATGGGAGACATTAAAAGGAATAGACAGCAAGATGTAAGGAAACAATAGATTTTTAAAAAATGGTTAGATGGCCAGGGAAATCAAAGATATGTTCCAAAAAGGAGTCAAGTATGAAATGTAGATAGTGATTTAGAAAGATAAAGACCATGGAGCTACCATTAGATCTGGCAGTGTGGAAGTCTTCATTGATTTTGTAAGCTTGCCAATTTGTTCACCTTCAGTGAAGTGGTTAGGACAGAAGTCAGAATGCTCTTAATTGAGAAATGAGTCAGAAATGAAGAGATGAAACAGTAAATATAAACCATATATTCAGTTAGCCTAGCAAGAATATAAGAAGAGAGGTTGGAACACTAGCTAGAAGGAAATACAAGACTAAGGGGGAAAGCAAGAGAGGATAAGTTATAGGAAAGAAGATTATTTACCATCATCAGTAGTCATTTTAATTATTGATTATGTGCTGGACATTGTCCTAAATGCTTTATGCACATCAACTCTTTTAATCCAGGGAATAGCTCTAAATGATACTATTAATATCATCATCTTCCTTTAACAGATCAGAATTCTGAGGTAGGGAGAGGCTCAGTAATTGCCTGAGGTCAGCCACTGAATTAATGGCAGAATAAGGCTTTGTACCAAGGCAAATTGGCTGAGGGCCCATGTTCTTAGTTATTATATCTTGATTGTGATGGTACCTGTGGGCCTAGGGATCCTTCTATCAGATAGCATATTTATGAAAACTGCTTTTGGGTCTCTTATGATTGCTCTTAGTAATGTAGTATATGCATAATAAATATTTGGTGAAAAAAATGAACAATAGTTAAAATCCCTTATGATCTAGTACCAGAGAATTCCATATAAATTAATAATATTACGAATGTTTACTCCTCTGTCTTCAAATCCTAACCAGCTCAAGTTGTAGTTTCATAAAGGTTTCCTGATAGCTTTGGCTTATTTCCTTACCTCCATTTACCTCCCATAACTTTTATTATTTGGACTATTTAGCTCTTAATTACATTTTTGCATTGTCTTCAAATCGGATCATTTATCTAATTCTTCACAAATAATTTCTGTCTGAGGAAACCAAAGTACCCTCTTTAGTATCTCCCAGATTTTCATTCTTTATTTTTAATCAAAATTCACCCTACCTATTGCTACCAACAGGACCGTTTGAATCTTATTTTTTTAAACGTTTTATTTATTTCTGAGAGAGAGAGAGAGAGCGAGCAAGAGACAGCGTGAGCAGGGGAGGGTCAGAGAGAGGGAGATACAGAATCTGAAGCAGGCTCCAGGCTCTGAGCTAGCTGTCAGCCCAGAGCCCAACACAGGGCTCGAACCCAGGAACCGTGAGATCATGACGTGAGCCGAAGTCAGACGCTTAACCCACTGAGCCACCCAGGCACCCCTGGACCTTTTAAATCTTATAATCTTTTGTTTTCCCAAACATGAATTTTAAGTTCTTGTAGTTTAAATTATAGAGCAATTTGTATTGAAGACCCAAATTGCTGTTATTGCTTCTTAGTACCATTTCCTATGAACATTAAATTTCTAATTTATACTTTCATGCAGAATACCTAAGATTCACTTAAAAATAACAGAACTTGCTTAAGTTTCATAATGGCTGAGCATAGAACCATTTTCTCCAAACTGAGTTTACAGGAGTTTCTTTCTTTAAACTAATAAAATAAGCTTGTTTTCTTCATGCTAGTATAAATACATTTTATCTCTCCTCCATGCTTGTCTCTGTCTCCTCTTATATATACATTCCCTCCTGCCCCCCCCCCAGGCATTTCTTCTTTTCCCTCTCCCATTTGTTCCATTGTCCACCCCTCCCCTCTCAATTAAGCTACTCCCAATTTTTTGTTTGTTTTATCTTTCCTCTCCATGCATACATCTTTTTGGAATGGTGTTCCTGGACATTTCTTTATACCATGTTGTATAATTTAATTCTCTTCCTTTAAAGCTGTCTACTCTTAATCAAGAGATGCATTGATCCTATAATTGCTTACAAGCTCCAAGAGTGCACTACATAAGTAAACTGGGGCACCTAATTTACACATTGCACTGCAGTAATTAATAGAGGCCTCCAGAAAGATGTGAGGGCTAGAGAACTCAACTTTTCTTGAAGTTTTAGTTAAGCTCAAATTTCTTAGAAAATAAGGGACTGAAGTCTTAAAATTCCTCTGAGGTTTTCTAATATCTATTTATTATTTCTGAAATCTGGAATATTCAGATAGATATGTAATAAGTAGTTTATGAAAGGTCACATTTTTCATCTTGGAGACTGACTGCATATATGGTTGATAGACAAATTGGAAATAACTTTTATTCCAGATCCAATTATAGAGGAAGATACATTAAATAAGTCTAAATATGTTTGTGATGTAAACAATAGTAGTTAACTTAAAAATACTTAACACATAGACTGTTATAGTCATTAGGAGTTTCCTAATTCATTGAGCCAAGAAATAGATCTATAATTTGGCAGCAGAGAGCTGTACTTTTTCCTCTTTAATTGGAAGACTAAAGCATGGATTCAGAATGTAAGTGTCACAGGAGTACATAGGAAATAGAAAACCACCTGTATTTTTTCCTACTTGGAAATTTTTCAAAAGCACAGGCCATGTGAAAGTTATTTCCATAACCTTTTATAGAATGGGAGCCTTCCATTTCTCTAAGCCTATTTTCTCTCATAACTGAATGAATCTAGGACTAGATAGGATTGAAAATTTAGATTCTTCTCCTCATGTTTTGAGTTGTTGGATACATTTCTCAGATTTCTGATTTATTTTTTAAATGTGTATTTAAAGAGACATTTTTCAATGTATATTTATTTTGAGAGAGCATGAGCAGGGGAGGGGCAGAGAGATAATGGGAGAGAGAATCCCAGCAGGCTCATGCTAAGCATGGAGCCTGACGTGGGGCTCAATCTCAAGACTGTGAAATCATGACTTGAGCAGAAATCAAGAGTAGGACACTGACTTAGACACCCAGGCACCCCTCAGCTTTCTGATTTATAAAGTTAGGACATAATTCATGAATGTTTGTTCAATAACCTGACCCCATATTATGTGTATGGGCCTGAGTAGGAACTACCAGGGCTGAATGGAAATAAAACACAACCTGTTCTCTCAAGGAATTTTTATTCCAGAAGGATATTAGTTTACTGTTTCCTGAGCTCCAGAAACCATTTATCTGAATTGACTTAGGATAAAAGCAATGACTGGCCTGTTTCCAGCAGCTTTTAGCTGTTGCTGCTATTGAAAAGGTTTACAAGGTAAACTCCAGAATCACCATATGAAGAACTGCTGATTGCCAGTTTCTTGACCCCTTGGGAAACTTTGGAGCTGGGTGTTCAATTGCCTGTGCAGGTGGGCATTCTGCTCAGGGCATTCCCACACAAAGACCAAATACAGGAGTTCCCACTGATCATAGTAATTTCCAAAGAGTAGTAATTAAACTAGTTAAACTAAATGTTCTAGTTAATAAAACATTCTGAGTATGTTTAATTTGCTCCAAAGTATTTTTAAAAATAGAAAATAAACCAGTGCTGCTTCATAATACTTTGTTTAGGAATGTTATTTTTTACCCCCAAAATGGCTGAAGAACAATAATGTAAGCCAAAAGTTTGTTGTTGTTGTTGTTGTTGTTATTGTTGTTTAAATCAAATGAAATGCCTATCTTCATTATATACTCAAATTTCTAATAGTGTTAACTTCTTTATTCTGGTACATGGAAGGAAAATCTTATACCCAGCTTTTCAGGGGGCCTAGAATTCATTCATTCATTCTTGCATGCATTCATTCAATAACTGAATGCCCACTGCATGCCATGTCCTTGGAACACTTCAGAAATACTGCTTCGCATTTGATTGACTTTCTCTAGGCATGTGGGAAATGGCTCTCCAGCTTTCACTTCAGACTGAAAGTAAGATCAGTAAATGGAAGAATCTGTGTTCATTGTGATCTCTAAGGTGCTTTTCAGTCATGTTCTTAAGACTACAACCAAACCTTCAAATATATTTCTGAGCTAGATAAGCAATCAAGTTAATGAATTACAAGGTGAGATTAAATTAGTTTAAAATTTTCCATGCCAGATGATAAGATCCTATAGCTCTGTTTTGCTTCATCAAATGGAAAAGGTAGAGAAGCTGAATGGCAATACAAAAGACTTCGAGGGAACCCATTTTTAACCTTCAAGATAGGATCTTGAACCCAAGGAACATCGACTTTTACTCTTGCTGTCCTTGACAACTAGAAATGACAGTCACTTTGTTTAGGAGCAACATTTTACCAAGCTTACACAGTCAAACTGGTATCATGTTTTTTGTTTTCTTTTTCCTCTAAAAGAGAGCCAGGTAAGATCACAATGTGATGTTCAGAATCACCCCAAACGAATGAGTTACCCTAGTTATGTTGCCTTACTTTAATCTTAAACTGAGATAGTCCTGCAGACCTTCCGAAGGTAAGACAAGAGACACGAAAGGGAAGAAAAAAGTATTCAGTCCTCACATTTGTGCCAATCATGTTGGCTTCTAGACAGTCATTCAGGCCACCAGTTTGGTTTGACCATCATGCTTCAGTGGCCCGTTATTGTCTTCTCTCAGAAGAAGAGAATAGTAATCATCCTACTGAAAGTATAACTTATCTTTAGCAGGAAAAATTCCCTTATATGGTTCCAGAGTGTTCACTTCCAGTGTTGGACTTGATGAGTTACTTTACAAATTACTGTTCCCAAACTAGTTGGGTCATGCTGCTGAGAGCTATTTTCCAGAGCTCATAGGTAGGGAGTTTTATTCCAGGCTTTGGGGCAAGAAATGGATAATAAAAATAAGTTTATAGATGGTCCTAAGTGAGGTAACCTAGACAACCTTAAACAAGAATAGTTAAGACATTATGATCACATTGTGCTGGAGAAAACATAATATTCCCCTAATTCAAAGGTAGTTATCATAACACTCACAAGTGTTATCAGTGAAAGATCACATGTTTTTTCTCCAAATAAGGTTAAAGGCAATTACCAGATTTTTTTTTCTTTTTGGTTAGTTGTTGGTCCAAAGGACCTTTTCACATTGCAATCTTTTTTTTTTTTTAATTTTATTTATTTCTAGGAGAAAGAGAGACAGCGTGACCAGGGGAGGGTCAGAGAGAGAGGGAGTCACAGACTCTGAAACAGGCTCCAGGCTCTGAGCTGGCAGTCAGCACAGAGCCCGACGCGGGGCTCGAACCCACGAGCCGCGAGATCATGACCTGAGTGAAAGTCGGACGCTCGACCGACTAAGCCACCCAGGCGCCCCTCACATTGCAATCTTAATATAGGTTTGCAAAGCACATGATAATACATTTAAAAGACCTATTCTCAGTAACTCTGTTATGTGTTATTTTTGTCTTTGTTTGTTTTCATTTTGCCTCAAGAGCCACGCTAGTGGTTACTCCAGAATAATTGTCTGGGAGAGGTCCGGCCACACTGCATGACAAGGACTAGCCTGGAGTGTCCGCTCTGAGAGTGTGAAGGAGGGAGAATAGAATTCAAAGGGAGAATTGGAGTTAATCCCTGATCAGTTTTTGGTAAGAAGAAGAGATGAGAGAATCAGAGGTTTCCAGGTTTCAAACAAATGTGACTGTGACCAAGTACAAGTTGATTTATTCTGCTTTAAGGAGAGATGGGACATGTAACTCGTTTGGGCAGTGGGAGAGAAAGACTGAGGGTCATTATTTACCAATGTGGAGGTGATGGAGGAAAAAATGATAAAGGTGTTGGGGAAGAGTGTAGTGAGAGAGGTTTAGGGAATAGTGGCATGTGAGGCGGAAAGAGGGGAAAGAGGGGTTTGTGAAAGGGACAGAGAGGAGGAAGACCAGTGCCATACAGCATCCACAGGAAAACCAAGGCTCCAAGAACAATTGCAGTGGAGAGCAAGTATTAAAAAGAAGAGAAATGAAGATGTCAATGTAAAAAGAGGCAGTTTATATGGAAAGCAGGATAAAGGGGGAGCAGCCAGAACCTAGGAGAAGACTCAGTGATCTAGGAGTGAACAGCATGTGCAGGACCATGTGCTAGGAGGACATCTAGTATCAGAGGAGGAAAAAAAATCACGTCCTGGAAAAAGGGCCAAAATAACTCAACAAAACCTGTTACAATGCAGGCACAGCAGTCAGCACTTCAAAAGCCATCCACAAGGTGAGGGGTGTCCCTGAAGGTATGGAATGGGGACTCCTGGGGAGAGGGTGGTATTCAGAGAGCCTCCTGTGAAAGCAAGGAAATCTGGTTTGAAAACAGTTTTGCAGTCCCTGAGAGAGATGCTGATAAGTGCCAAGCAGTTATAAAGAGTTTGAGATAAGACACCAAACAGTGCTTGGAGGGGAAAGGGAGGAGACAGATTAGGCTGCATAATTGACAATTAAATGGGTAAAAAGAGAGAGAGAATGGTAGGTTAGGGAGCAACAGCGTAAAACTAAACCTTTCTTTATTTCCCCAAGCAGCTGGAGGTCTGCACAAATATAAAAACCTAGAGAAAGGGCCCCCGTAGAAGAGGAAAGATGAACGTAATTGAAGAGAAACAGGTCCTAGAAGAGAGGTAGGGATTTATGGTAAATAACAGTTTAAGGCAGCAGCCAGAGGTGTATAACACTATTTCTTGACAACAGCAAGGCCCTGATGGAGTTTGGCATGACCAGGTGGAAGACTCAGTGTGTGTGATTCTGAGAATCTCTCTGACAGTGGTGTGTAGAGGAGATTTAAAAAGCAGATGGAGCCATAACCCAGAGCTGGCAACTGTGTCCAGGGAATGAGAAATGCTCTCAGAATCATACACACTGAACGCGTGTGACCTTGGGCAAATCACTAACCTCTCTAAGCACCGTCCATCTGAAAAATGTAGACATGATAAATGTGGAAATGTACAAGTTATGAAATCTCCTTATATAATTGCTGACACACACACGCACAAACACACACACACACACACACAATGGTAATTTTTATACTTCCTCACCAAATATAGTCTCTTAGCCTCTTCAGAGGAGGAGATACTGCAATAATAAGTACATATAAAAATGTGTGTTTAGTGAATAAATGAGTGAACAAATGAATTGCCACAATGTATCACTTAGTTTACAACAGCATTGTATTTAGTGCCAAGATTAGGCAGCCAGAAATTTCCCTTTGTCTGTATAAGCTCTTTTAGCTTGAACAAAAAGATTTTCCTCAGAAATCAGGAAATATTTTATAATGTCTTTATTTTTAAATACTTGGATAAAGGCACATTCTTAAAGCTTTAATTTGAAAACACTGTTAGGGACTACTGATTTGACAGATTTAAGTAATAAGATTATAGAGCTGGTAGGACTACTCCAACACTGCCCTTTTTTTAGAGGGGAAAACTGAGACTGCAAAAATGTTAAGTAATTGCACAAGACCAGTCATTTACTGTCAGAGCAGGACTGGTGGCCAAGCCTTCCCATTGCCCTTACAAAAATGACGTCAAGTTTAGGTCTTGTGATCTGTCCTCACCTTGATCTACTGAAGATTCTCTATGGTTATTAAAAAATGAGCAAAAGAAATGAATAGTGACATTCATTACAAATACTATTGTTTGCTCAACTATTATGTGAAGAGTAATCTTAAATTTTTTTTTTTTAATTTTTAGAGAGAGAGAGAGAGTGCTCACAAGCAGGGGAGAAGGGCAGAGAGAGAAAGAGAGAATCTTAAATGATTTCCATGCTCAACACAGAGCCTGAAACAGGGCTCAATCCCATGACCCTGGGATCATGACCTGAGCCGAAATCAAGAGTCAGACACTCAACTGACTAAGCCACCCATGCACCCCAAAAATAATATTTTAAGCATTTTCTCTCTTTTCACTCTGTACACTACCGGAGAAAATATTTCTCTTTTCTACAAATTTCTAAATGCCAGAAAAAGGTATTAATTTTTATGACCTTTCTTCTAAAGAAGCTGAATTCTGAAAAAGGAGTCTCTTTGAGAGTTAAAATATATATTGGCTTGTTCTTTAAAGGCTCCAATATATGAATTGATCAAGTAAGATATTAATTAATACTTAGTACTTTCAGTTGCAGCACTGTGGCTTCTTTCAGATATCGAAATCTGGGGAGAAATATCTCCAGAATTCCAGCAAGTGGGAGTGGGAAAAGCACATACAAACATTATATGAGGATTCCAAAAGCCTCCATCGCTCCTTCTTGCTGTCTTTTCCCCCTTCCTTCCTTCCTTCCTTCCTTCCCTCCCTCTCTCCCTCCCTTCCATTTCTTTCTTTCTTTCTTTCTTTCTTTCTTTCTTTCTTTCTTTCTTTCTTTCTTTCTTTCTTTCTTTCTTTTCTTCTTTCTTTCTCTCACACACTTACACATACACACACATAAGCAATCTCACTAGGCAGATTCATTAGGGGAAAGCAAATGTATTCATCCATGAATTCAAATGAGCTCAAACACCTGTATTTAAATGTGCCACGTTAAACAGACCTAGCACCCTGCTTATAGGCCCAAGAGATCATGGCCCATGACATGCAGGAGCAGCAGGGTAAGATGATCCCAACTTCTGGAAACTCCTTGCCCTACTTCATGAGAGGTGAGGTGCCTCCACTTCGCAAGTACAATATGTATTTTCTAATGTGAATGCCTAAAATTAACTTAAACTCAATTTCTGCCCTTCTGGTATTTCTTCTTTCTTTTTTAAGTTTATTAATTTTGAGAGAGAGAGAGAGAAAGGTGGGGGGGGGATCCTAAGCAGGCTCCGTACTGCCAGCACAGAGGCGGGGCTTGAACTCACGAACCATGAGATCATGACCTGAGCTGAAGTCTGATGCTTAAATGACTGAGCCACCCAGACACCCCATCTTTGATTATATCAAATGTACTTTTTGTGGTTAATATTATCATTAAAAAACTAATGGTTTCATTAATGAATTATGAGAATAAAGGAATTTTGGTTGCTATTTAAACTTGTTGGCTTATAAATGGCCATTTTTTTTTTTTTGCACAAATCTTATATATATACATTGAGAGGTTGATGTACTGTATGTGGTCCTTCAGGCATCTTGTTTGTAGCTAGGAAAATTTTGAAGCAGAGAAGTGACTTGGAGAAAATGTGAAGCCCTCATTTATTTTTATCAACAGTTCTTTGTCCCCTAAGTTACTCCCATGGTTTTATACTGGCAGTATTTTTTCTCAGCCATCATAATCTCCTCGCCATGGTCCTGATTCAGAGGTACTTCATTCACTACTTAAAGCTTCTTCGTTCCTTACTCAAACACAGGGGTGGCAGTGGGGGGAGGCAGATCAAGAATTTCGGCTAGATTTTCTTTGACACATGACGCCTGCATTTTTCTTTAAGAAGAGGGTTGGTTTGGTGCCACAAGACAAAGCACTTTACAAAGCACTTTACATCTGCTGCCTTTGGTCATGGAGCAGATTTGTATACAAATGCAGAGCACTTACACCGGCACTCAAATAAAGGAATCCTATAGTTATGAATCCCTGACCTTACCTATGGAAGAAGGTCTAATTATGTGACATTTGTTAAACATGCTCAGTGTGGTAGATGCTGCCCAACCACATCAGAGTCACAGGCCAAATCCACACCTTATATACTAATACCAATCTACTAAACATTTTTGATGGCTCCTAAGGCAGCTGCAGCTGTTAGGTATTTGTTCTAGAAGAGCCATAATTCTCTTAATTCAGAGATCTGTGTGGTTTGCAAAGATCTAAGTATAAGAATGTTTTCCTGAAGCATTGTTTTGTCATTAAAAGAAACCTCTATCATTATCAGCTAGTTGTATCAACAATGGCAAAATTGTCCAAGGGAAAACTACATTATTTGAAAAGAAGAAAGTAAATGTACATGACCTGGTATGTCATCATTTCTAAAATGAATTAGTAGGTTAAAAAATCAAGATATAAAATAGTGGATATAGTGTACATAAATATCCATTTTTGTAAATTAAAAATGTGCACTCACATAATAGATTCTCATTATTTGTGGTTTATAGTCTATAAAGTCACTGTAAACACTGAGTTAGTGAAAACTGAATCATTGCCCCTAACAGAAATACAGGGTTAGGTTAGTTATTATTGCTATTTGATATGTAATTGATTCATTAATATTGAACTCATAGTGAGTAGCACTATAACTCATATCTGAATGTAGCTTACCTGGGAGGCATACCATAGCTTTCTTGTACTTAAGAACTAGACAGTGACTACAACAACAACAAAATACCCCCAAAACAAAAACAAGCCACTGGACAGTGCTTCAGCACTATAATGGGGATGTTTTTAAACAGTAAAATCACCCTCTGCCCAAAAAACAAAAAAATGTGAAAAACCTGGCATTAAATGCACCTTGCAAAGGACACTTGTTTACAATGGGGAGCTGAAACAAGAAGGCAGAGAATTGCTTTCTTCAGTGTCAGTTGGGAATGTGACTCAGGAGACAGATTTGGGGCCACCTTTTTCATGTCTGCATGTGATCATGAGTGCCCAGCAAGCACTGATTTTGGGGTTACAAATACATTTTAGGAGTAGGAAAATTCACCAATATGGAATCTGCAAGTAATGAGGATCAGAAAATATGTATGCGTGCACACACACACACACCTTTAGGTGTGTGTGCAAATGGAAAATTCTTCAAAAGACTAGAAGAAACTGCTTGATAGAGCTGTTAGAGAATAGGACGGTACAGCAGAAGTGAGACAGGTGAGCCTTCTATTGTAACTCTCTCTCTGTCCCATGTGACTTTTATTCACTGTGAACATAACATGAACCTTCTTCTCTGTCCTCTCTCGCCCTCCGCTACCATCACCACCATCTTTATTCTTCAACATGCTGTATGCATTTTCGGAGGAGCTATAGGGATAAGGTTTTATTTCAGCTAAATTTATCATAGTGAATATACATTGACTCAGTCTCCTGGCAGTGTTGGCCGATGTAATTTTGCAAATGAAGCGTGTTTTACAAATGTTAAGTATGATACTCAGAAGATGAGTTCTCCGGGTAATTTGTGTTACAGAATATTACCCTATCTCCTAGCACCCTGAGAAAACCTGGACTTTAGGGCTCTTTAAGTCTGCCAAATACTCTTGCATAAATTCTGAGCACAGGTTGTCAGATTGGAGGCTTAATAAACCTCTTAAATAATATTAATGATATTAATAATGACATTGGTATCTGATATATGTGTGGAAATTTTCCTCAGGTAGAATTCTGGTTTCTGGTCTCCTCTCACCTCCCTTGTGGAACAAAGGAGGTGGTGAATCCCCAGGTTTGACCCCCTGACTTTAGGCTGGGCTCAGAGTTCTCAAGTCCCCCTTCCACAGGACACTCAGAACTCATTTCTGCCTTGAGAAGAAAAGAGCATCATTTCTGCCTTGTCCTTAGCGCATATGCTTGGCTTCTTGGGTTACTTTGAAGTCTTGCCATTCATAAGTTGTAACTTGGGAAAAGAGGCAAAATTTTTATTTTTTTTTTCTGTTTCCTTCTTTGCATATGTCATGGCAGTCTTTTCGTTTACCACCTATGAAAAGCCTGAATAGAAAGTAACCTCCCTGAAAGCCTTTCTTCCTAATTAATCTAGAGATTTTCACTTCTGCTAGGTACTTCCTGTGATGTACTGTAGTCCTGGTTAAAAGCAAACTGAAGCTAAGCTGACAATGGGTTAAAAAAAAAAAGGATGTATAAGGCATGCTCATAATTAGTTATAGCTGGAATTCACTGGTATTAATGGCTTCCCATGGACTGTCACTTTGTGTCCATTATTAGTTTGTAATAAAAAATAATATAAATTTCTGTATAATTGGACTTCTCCCAGAAGTATTTCATCCATCACTGTATCTCTTCTCAAACATGAGAATATTGTCTCTGAAATATGTTTGTATGCATATACACATATATAATCAAAATGTGTGAAAACACTCCTTCATTTGAAAAAAATAACAGGCTTGTAAAGAATAACTTTAGCAACAAATGGTAAGTTTATTTTAAGAAAAAACTTCATAAATGTATGGACCTCTAAAAATAAAAATAGTAAGATTTCTCAAACATTTATTTTCTTTACCAAATATGACAGTTATCCACAAGTGGAACAGATTGTAGTTATTGCCAATCATAAAAAACCACAAGGGTTTTAGGAAGAAGCATATGGATATCTATTGGTCTTCATGGTTTACAGTTGCATCTGTACACAGGAATCTTCAGTGAAACTAAAAGGGAACTTTTTGGATCAGAAGTGGTGTGTAGTAAGTGTGTTCTACTGGTCAAGGCTTTCTTGAATTACTGAGGATGACTTCTGGCTGGTAACTAGTTGGCATCAAGTACTCTGTGATTGGCTTAGTATAATTTGTTCCATGACTGTACATTATAAAGTGATACTGGTGCCAATGAGCAAGTGCGCAGCCCAGGTGCATTGTCCCAATTACAAATCACCATCAGCCATGTCTGTGAACCCTGACATATGAGTCACCATTACTTCGTATACTTTAGTCACATTTGAAGGGGTTCTTCTTGCTTACTGGCCCTTGTAAAACTCTCTAATGAGTTGGAATACTCAAATGCATGTAACTGTCCAATTATATTCCTGTAAACAGAGCCATGTGCAAAACCAAACTATCATTAGAAGATGCCTTGGTAAGCATAAGAACAGAACAATCAGATTCTGGTCAAGTCTTGTAGATCTGGAGTCAATTGCTTATTCTTATTTTGATTCTATATAAGGGATGTCAGTAGATAGTCTCCCATGAACACTTCCTTTTGAAACTGCCATCTCTTAGGCCAGGGGTCAGCACATTATGGCCCACAGGCCACATTCAGCCTGCTACTGGTTTTTATAAATAAAGTTTTATTGAAATACTATCATGCACGTTCATTTATGTATCGTCCATCAATATTTTCACACTACGTCAGCTGATTTGAGTAGTCTCAACAGTGACTTTATGACCCACAAAACTGAAAATGTTTACTTTCTGGCCTAGGCTAGAAAACTCTGTTTTCTACATTGTGTCCTTGCCCTGCTGGCAGGTGACTTATGGACACATGGGATGAAAGCATAAATATGGCGAGTCAGTTGTCAGTAGAGCTAAAATTTAAAGGATGCCATTAGTTGGAGTTCAGGTCATGGCCAGTGAGGGAGAGTGCAATGTGAAGTCAAGAGGGAGCAGAAACCATGAATTAAGCAGAGGAAGATGAAGGCCACCAAAACAGAGCCAGAGAAAACCACAGATGCCCTAAGATGAGAGAGAAGAAAACCATATAGACCTCAGACAGAGATTAGCTTGTTCTTTGAGCCCCCAGGGTTTCTGACAGCTGTCCAATAGACAGGCATATGTACATAAACCTTATAAAGGAATGAGCTATTTCATATGAGGGAAGGAGCTCTTTCCCTGGCAGTTAAAAGGAAGGGACTAAAAGAAACCATTATGTGTTTGGCCATCACGGGACAAATTTAGTTCTTTATGGGAATTTCTAAGTTCCTATGGGAATGACTCCCTTTTTAGATATCCGTATTGACAATAAACACTAATAAACTAACTTGGATAGAAAACTCACTTGATATAGTGGACAAGGGCCATGTTGATAGAAACTCAAATGTAATGTTGACTGCAGTGTGAAGATGTCACACAATTAATAAAATTAACATTTCCTCTTTTAATTCATTTGTTCAGCCATTCGGTAAATATTGAAAACTTACTAAATACAAAGACCTTGTACAATACAGCATGATAAATGAGAGTATGCACATAACAAGACCTGCTCCTGGGAAACATAAGCAATCTTGTAAGAAAGTTGAGCCAGATACACCAACAATTTCCATACAGGGAAACCAGCAGTAATTAAATTTAGTAAATATTTATAGCAGACTTATTATGTGTTAAGCATAATGCTAGATACCATGGCTACCAGTATGGATGAGGCTGAGCCTTTGCCCTTGGAAGAACAGTAGTGCTATTTATAAAGAGAAGGGAGAATTGCTTCCTGCCACAGAGACCAGGGAAAGCATCATGGGGTCTTGTGCAGATGGGCACATGAAAAATAACTAGAATGTCCACTGCAGGTTTATTGGTAGAAGGAATCTATATTAATATGTCCACAAAGAGAATGATGGGTAAATAGCCGGCAGTGTCATCATACAATAATATACCATCCTGTAGTTGAAAGGAATGAACTAGAGCTATACGAATCAATATTGATAAATCTCAAACCTAACACTGAGCCAAAAATAAGGTGCAACAACATTCTTACACTATGATAGCATATATAATATTTAAAAAATGGAAACCAATACTTATAGAATACTCAGACTGGTATACATATGTGGTATAGATTGCTTAGAAGTGTTTTATTGCTCAGAAGTGATAGATAAAAGGATTGCTTTTAAATGAGGAAAGAAAGAGAGAACTGAGATTGAGGAGGATATGCTGGATTTCAAATGTATGTGAATATTTTAGTTCCATTTCTTTTTAAAGGCCTAACTGAAAGAAATACAGAAAAATAGGTAATTGCTACATAGACATTCATTATAATATTCTCAGAGCTTTTCTGTTTGAAATATCTCAGAACAAGGAAAAAAAAGGAAAGAAAAAAGAAAAAGCCTAAGTGTGTTTATATAGAGACATACCAAAGAAAGGAAATGGGAATGGTTACACTCAATTTCCCAGGCCAGATGATATGGATTAGGGCCCTGTTTTAGCTCTGAGCTTCTCAATTTTATTGTGTGCTTAATCGGATTAGTCAACCAAGTGAAATCCACTTTGTGGTAGAGTCAAGGCACCACTTCATGTGGTCAAACTAATAAATGAACCCTGGAGAAAAGGCCATGTTTCAGCAGACGCTTTGTCCTGCCCATAGGTGTGCAGCTGTGCAAATGTGGACAGCAGCAGAGGGGTTTTGAGAAATGACTGGCAAATAATTTCAGGAATCCTCGACCAACGCTTCTGCTACAAAGGATAAGGTTTCAAATGTTTTGGGGCCATTGCTCCTTTCAGAATATGAAAAACTTATGAACCATCTCCTTAAACAAACATGCATGTGTGTGTACGTACACATGTGACTGCATATATTTGAAGAAATTCTGGGGCGCCTGGGTGGCTCAGTCAGTTGAGCATCCAGCTTCAGCTCAGGTCATGATCTCAGTCGTGAGTTTGAGCCCTGCATCAGGCATGCTGCTATCAACCAGAGCCTGCTTTGGATCCTCTGTACCCACCCTCTATCTGTCCCTCCCCTCTGTCTGTCTCTCTGTCTCTGTCTCTCTCTCTCTCCCCAAAATGAATAAACATTAAAAAAAAAAAAAAGAAGTTAATAGACCATGGGATCTGAGAATCTTAAGAATCTAATGTATAGAGGATCACCTTAGATAAATTTGGTCAAATTCTCCAGTGAAGGCAACTAATGGTGCAATTTCTGTGACTATTTACAGTACCCTGGAGAAAGAGCTACAGACTCAGCAGTGAACTTGTACCACTCAATGAGACTTCATAGGTACATTGACTTAGATACCCTGTTAACTACCATCAATCTCAGAGCACAAATGACCAAAATATACAGAATCTGTCCTTGTTTTAATTGTTTTATAATGGTTCTTTAAATAAGGAAGCTCATAGGCATAGAAAATTCTTCAGCTAGTTCTGTCACTTCAAATCCAATCACTACGATGGTGTAATCCATTTGAAGGATTATATGTGAAAGGAAATTCAGATGACAAGCAAATTCTTGGCAACAGACTCCGACCACCAATGTAGAGTATGACTAAGGAATGAAATTTTTAGTGAAAGGTCAGAGACAACATGAACTTAACACATTTTTATTCACTAGGTGGCAAATAGAAATAAAATCCCAGCATCTTGGTTCATTGAATAAATATTGCAGTGACTGATATATCCAAATATACTTAATACAGACAGTTTCTCATTGCAAGTGTTATGTTTTTTTTTCTGTTATGCATTTTTATTCATGATTTACATACTTAGTGGCCCTTATATAATACAGAACTCCATTTTCTATTCTGAAATGACATTTACATCATTATTGATTTGATCAGACAATTAGAATGCACTCGTATGAGATATAAACTAAGTTTCCTTTTCTTGTCTTCTTTCTTATAATTTAATCTGTATTAGATCATTCTTCTAATAATTGTTAGTAATTGTTGTTCTAATTATTTACCCTAACCATTTTTTCCCTCTGAACTGGCTGACTAGCTAAAGTGTATAAAAACAGTGACTCATGGACATCTATTTTGAAATAACCAAGATAAATAGGTACAGTCTGGTTATACCAAATTTTAAACAACTGTCCAGCCAAATGAAATGAAAAAAGAAAAAAAATACTGCAAATACCTTGACATGTGTGTTTCAAGCTAACTTTCAGAACAGGTCTACATTTATATAGCTGTGTAAAAAGCAAAGAGAAACCAGAAATTCCAGAATATTTTCAAACTGGCATAGGCATTTTGACACTTTACTGTTTTTCTCTGCCAGGGGAGTAAATGAACGGCTTGCGCTCTGGGGAGTAATGCATTTAAAAGAGAAAATATTTTAAATTCTTACCTTCATGGAAGAAAAAAAGAATTCTTAATAGTTTCTTTTTTTAGGGGGAAGCAATATATGTATATGGGAGGACACAGTGAGATATGTTTATGTAGATTCCTGTAATTATTCTTTTTTCTCATTCATCACACATTTACAAGATAAGGGCTACTGATAGGAAGATTAAAGAAAAGGTCCTTGCTCAAGTAGTTAGAGGTTTAAGGGAGAAACCTACAGAGACAACATAGTGGTAAGAGAATGAAATAAACAGTAACTGCAACCCTGTGGGATGCAGTGGAGAGGATAGTCAGGGGAGGTTATTCTTATTTGGTGGATGAAAGATGCAAAGGGTCAGCCTGTTTGAGGGGACATGTAGGAAGGAACAGGAACAAAGGCCACAGGCAGGAGAGAATGTTTTGTGAACTGCTTTTGTAAACAGTAGATTGTACCCTGTGGAGGTGAGGGAAGAGGTGAGATTTCTGCCTTCTTAGAGCCTTGTTCTCAAACCATTTGTCCAGATAGTTAATGTAACTACCCCTTCATTATACTGTAATTACCCAATTACCCTTTAATCTGCTCTGTCAAGTCCTCAAGAGCAGGAACAGTACTTTGTTCATTTCTGTTCCCTAGTGCCTAACGTAGGGCCAGGCACCTGGTAGGTATGCAATGAATGTTCTTTTATTTGAACTGAATGAATGAAAGGATGGATGAATGGATGGATGGATGGATACTCTGGATTTAGAAAGAAATGTATTTGGGCTATGATTGCTTCAGTGGAAAAAACAACATAGAAAAAAATGCAATACTTTAGGCATGGTAGAATGTAAAAATATTTTTACTAGACATACTCTTGGACTTTATTACAAATTAGAAATTATTTCCTCCTATGTCTGGCTCTTCCAAAATTTCACACTCACACTAGTATGCTTGTTAAATTGTTGGACTAAACTGTCCTTTGATTTAGATTTTTTTTTTCATTGAGATGACAGTTTTTAACTAGAAAAGAAAGTCTTCCAACTAAAACACTCTAATTTTGCAATGTGTACCTGAATTATGTGAAAATAACTTAGTATACCGGAACAAAATCTTAATTCTGTTAAGCTCTTTAAAATGGCGTTATGTATCAAAGAGTACACCTTTAAACTACCAATGGAGGAAAAATAAAATAGTTCTGGAGACACAAGGAGAGCAAGCAGACAGCTGGAATTTTTGGGAAATGTCTGTGGTATTTCAGTTTATTTTTAAGGGAAAGAAAAATTTTCCATTAAATTTTATAACATAATAACACTTAAAATCTTATACTCAATAGGAATCTTCATAATGCTGATGTAAAACTCAGATTATATTTTTTTATGAATTAAGGGCATTTTTTGTTTGTTTGTTTCTTTTGTTGTTGTTGATGGGGATGGAAAGGGTAAGAAACAGGTTTTTCTAAACTGCTTCCATCTCCTTTATTTACTTCCTCCTCCTGTCTTGGTGCCCACACTTACACACATCTTTTATTTTTGTTTTTATGGGACCTGTATGTGAACCACAGTATACCATATATAAATTAAGAAAGATTCCAAATATTCAGGTGATTAAAAGGAAATCAAACAAAAAACATCCTGCAATGTATAGACAACTTTAAAAGTGTTTGAGACAGAAGCAAACAAAACAAAACAAAACAAAACAAAAAAAACAGAAAGAAAAAAAAGAAAAGGCTTTCTAGTCTTGTCTTTTTTAGTTAGATGTTTCAAAATATGAAGATGTTTTAATTATGTGCTTCCCTAGCAAAGTGGGATATTAACTCCTCTGAATCATTCTCTCCAACTTGGAGTCCTACTCTCATTTTTTTCTCTCTCTTTTCCCAGATCTTCCCTCTCTTCTCTTCTTTTTCCCTTCCTTCATCTCCCTTTTTCCACAAAAAGCCCAAGGAGCTTGGTGGTGATTGAGCAGAATAAACTGGGAGTAATTCTCATTTCCTCCTATTCCTACCTTCTCCCAAGTGCACTGAGGGACAGAAAAACCTATACGTCCTTGGATCCATTAGGCATTTTCTGATCCTATCAGAGTCTACCTCTCCCCTCACCTCATCACAGGAATTGCTCAGAGACCTTTGGAAAGGTGGAAGGAACACTTATTCATATCAAAATTGCTGTATTGTGTTTTAATAATGAAAAGAGACTCTATACTAGCAAAAAAAGAACATTCAATCATAGTCAAAAGGCAAAAGTTACTGTGTGACCTTAAATAAGGAAACCTCCAGGCTTCAGTTTCCTCATCTATAAAATGAGAATGGTTAGAACTACCTCACTAAAGTGTCATGAGGATTACCTGAAATGATATAAGTACAAAGCCATGCACCCAGCTGGTGCCTAGTACATTTTCCCTTCCCTGTGTGCTGTTGTTCACAGCATCCTGGATTTGTTCCCCATTTCAGTCAGCACCATTTACTCACAGATAATCACAGGTATTTGCAGATTGTAAGAATCATAGTTAGAATTGCTTGCTGTAGTTTGTTTATTCCACAAGAGTAGTTTTAATTTATTTTAAAAGAGAGCCATTTCCCTTGGGTTTTCTTTACAAGTGTTCAGCAGCCACATTTTCTGACTCTTCCACATCTTGAAGCCTTTGTATCGATGTTTAGTAAACAGTCTGCAGGCTTTCGGAATCAGTGGAGCAAGCCATTTACTGTATATCTTAGATATGCTCAATGAATTTACCCCAGAGCTTCAGTTTTTGCTTTAAGGATCTTTTTGGTTTAATAACTTTTTTTTTCCCTTTATCAGTGTCTATTAATTTAATTTTACCTCCATCTCTAATTGTAAAATTTGTTTCATAGATGTTATTTTCTTTCAATACTGAGGAGAAAATAATGTGTGCTACCCAAAAGAAAAGCTAAACACATCTTCTTTTTGCATTTTTACTGTATTTTGATGATTTTTATCAGCTACATCATTTTATAATTATGGCCATCATACATAGTGTATTAATTAGTGCATTAATGGAATTAGTGCATTAATGTCAATTCTAAATATTTACAAATACGGCGTTTTATTTTGCCAGTGCAAATATATACTAAGTAACAATTCTTGTTGTTAAATGTAGATATAAAAAGTTAACTTTCTTGCTAAATTTAATTATTTATACCAGTAAAGTGATAATTTCTTAACATTTTTTCAAGAAAACTTTATCAATGTTTATTAGAGAAAATGTTCTAGAAAAAATATAGATATTACATATTTGTGTTGGAAACTTATACACACCTTGATATCAGACAGCTTCATATATAATTATATTTCCTTGTGCTCAACAAATATTTTAAAAACTGTTTCTCATCTGTAAAATAGAAATAATAGCATCCTCTCATTGAGTTACTTTGAAAAATAAAAATAAATAGTAAATAAAAATGAATAATAAATAATACATACAGAACTCTGTGGCTAGCATTTGTGAAGGATTTAGTAAATGCTATACATTATGACTGACTTCATGCTATGAACACAGCTTAGATTAAGACCTTTGGGACAGAACAATAGGCATAATCAACATTTTAGATAGAGGAAGACAGAAAGGAAATAAACAGAAATGACTTCTATGTAATGTAAGAATAGGAATAGAAAGAAATTGGGACCCAGAGGGAGGGAATTGAGAATGTTTGGGGGCCTGGAGAGAAAGGGAAATAGTGAGTTGTGTTTGGGATACATTGAATTTAGAAAAATCGAAGGTCATTGTAATGAAGATGTACTGTAGCCATCTAATGGATTGCACTAGAAATTTTATGTTGTTTACTTATTTTTCAAAAGATATTTTTGGTGGGCCAAAATGTGTACTAGATGCTGTGCTTAGCTGAAAAACCTAGAAGGGGAATATGTAAAATTGGTGAGTCAATTTTCTAAGGGAAAGCTAGGAGTGAAAAACAATGTGCTAAACTTGAAGAGCTGGTCAGTTATTGAAAATGAGAGAGGAGAGGAGTAAATCTCTAAGGAACCAATACAGAGTCTGATGGCATGTGAAGAAAGTGCTGTATTAGGGGAGAAGAGGGCTTCAAAAAATTGTGGGTGTTCAGAAGAATCACTTACAAATTTTTTTAATGTTTTTATTTATTTTTGAGAGAGAGAGAGACAGAGCATGAGTGGGGGAGGAGCAGAGAGAGAGAGCTGGAGACACAGAATCTGAAGCAGGCTCCAGGGTCTGAGCTGTCAGCACAGAGCCCAGTACGGGGCTTGAACCCACAAACCGCAAGATCATAACCTGAGCTGAAGTCAGATACGTAGGCAACTGAGCAACCCAGGCGCTCCTGGAAGAATCACTTTCAAGCACTGAATATGTTTTTTCGAGTTTAAGATTATTCTCATAAATTACAGTATAGAAGATGAAGGTAAAGGTAGATTATTCTTGGCTTATATCTATCATATTTACACATGAAGATGATTACACATATCTACTCATTCAAATATGAAATCATTGTTTTCATAAAAGTAAAGATATTGAAGTAGTTACAGTGAAGAATGTGCTTTTGCCTAAATCCTGAATGTACATTACTCAAATGTTTGAAAATGCTTAGTATTGCAATTTCCTGCAAAATTTGTAGTAAACCAGAACATTTATAATAAATAATGTTTACCTTCTTTTGTTATATTTAGTATTAAGGAGTTTATTTTTTAAGAAAACTATGGATGTTTTAGCTCAGTGGCTGTGTGCAAACAAAAGGGAATAAGTGGGGAAAATGCCTTCAGAACCAACAGGAATGGACCTATAATGTTTATAACCTAGCCCCCTGCCATCAAAGGAGACATCAAATACTGTTAGATTCAGTTCAGATCAACAAATATGTATTTACTGCCCATTTTTGAGCAATGTGTTAGGTTTTACAAAGGACAAGCTCATAATCTTCAAGTATCAGGAGGTAATGGTGTAAGTTGTCATGACACAAAGGAGAGTGAGTATGTTGATTACTGTGAGACATTTCCAAAGGATTATGGAGATTCTAAGGTGAAGGAGTCATCTGGTTGAGAGACGGCAAGAAAAGGTTTGTGGAGAAGGTAGAATTAGAGAAAAATGAAGAGTAGGAATGAAGAGTGATGCCGTGTTCCCAACAGTAAGAACAACATGAACAGAGACACAAAGACAGCCTTGGTGCATGGTGTTCCTGGGGAATGATTGTCCTGTTGGCTAGAGGAAAAGGAACATGAAAGTGGGGGAGTGATAGGAGTTTAGGGTAGAGAGGGAGGCGTGAGGGCATATTGTGATGTGAGGAAATGTTAATGTGAGGAAATGCTGGTCAATATAGTAGGCAAGGAAGAACCATCCATCATTCTGAATAGGGGAATGCTATTACTAGAGCAGCAATTTAAGATTGGTATGACAGCAGTATGGTTTGCAATGAAGACAGATGGGAGTTGGGAAAACTGGCTGGGAAGCTATTGTTATAGCCCAGCTGTTAATGAAAGTGTGAACCAGGATGAAATAAAAAGGAAAAACTCTATATATGGGTCTTCCAAGATGCAAATATTTGGAAACATTTTATGTGGAACTCCATAGAGCACATGTCCTGATATTTGTTTCAATTTTCCACTGTGCTCTCAGATATTTGGCACAGATTGAACTGTGCTCTCATTTTGTACAGGTGAATCTCACCTATAGAGAACCACTTTTGTTCTGGGATAATGGGATTTTCTCACCTTCTCAGGACCACAAAAGCTCATATATAAGTCTTTTGCTGCTTCTAGTCTTTTTCTCATCCTGGATAGTCACACAGCCAAATCTCACTGGGGATTCAGAACCATATAAAACAGTATGGTGTCATGAACTAGTTGTCCCAGAAGTTTTAGAGACGCTTCTTAATTATTTTACAAAGGCAACCAACTGCTCTTCTCAACCACTCTCACTTGGACATTGCATGTTTGCTTTCTGGGTTCAGTTCTCAAATGCATCTCTACCTGATATTCCATCAGAAGCAGTGGTTATGCTTGAAATTTATTGCTTTATTTACTTTTCATGAATCTCAGTTTTCCATTCAGTAAAGAAAATAACCTTAGAGCAAAGAGCATTTAAAATAGTGATATCATATTATTTATTCATCATTATATTTTTGTCAAAATAAAATGCATTTAATTATAATAAAACTTCTAACACAAATAACTATAAAAGAAGAATCAGAGATCAATTAATCATTCTTGGCCTTGCTCTTATCTCCCTTTCACCTGTTGAAAGGTAAATTTAGTTTTCTTCATTTATGAATCAAATAAGACAGGCTCAAATTCCTGTTATTTATGCTCCATGAAGGTTTTGTCACTACATACATGTATGTCCATTTTGTGCCCCTTATCTCTAGCTAAATCTCTAGCTTATCACTTTTGGCTTGGACTTAATCACTCCCATTTACTAGTGCATCTGGGATGCATTTGGCTCTCATTAAGTGCTTTAGGACATTATTACACCACATCATAAAACAAAAATTTTTAACCAAAATCCTATGAATCAAGGTACAGTTTAAAGCCTAATAAAATGATAAATCAAAAAAATAAAAGACCCTGCTTTTAAAAATTCACTCCACAAATTATTTTTAGCTTCCCCTCAAGTATAGCATATAATCAAATCATAATTTTTTAATCGAGAGAAGTCTTAGAAATGTGATATGATTTTTAGCATTTAAAAGAGTCACATAACTTTTAATTACCCTCTTTCAAATTCTGTCTCTTCATTAACTCACCCAGTTGATAAGTGGAGCTTTTTCAGTGAGATATATTTGAGTCCTATAATATACTTTCTCAGAGCATAAGAGATTATTTATTTTACTTTTAAGGCTTTTAGGAATTTACCTCATGGACTGTTAGAGCCTATGGGAAGAAACAGGGTCTTGTTTACCCACAGTGGTTCCTAAGAGGTCCCTAATTAGTTTATTCAGAGTTGCAGAATACGCCAACACTATGAAACTCTTCCCTCAAATAAAGGCCTGTGTAGATAGAAATTCATTACTTATTTGCAAATGATGTCATGAAATAGTCACAACTTTTATATTTGTCAACCTTGTATAATTATTATGATTTTATAAGAGAATTTAATACAGCCTATAAACCATTAGTTAAACTTTGATATTCCCAAATCCACCCATTCTCATTTGTTGGTCTTACATTGCAACTTCTCCAACATCACTTTTTTTCAGGAAGATCCTTGGAATCAGATACTAAAGTGACCTTCAGATGTTAATATGATCACATTTGTCATAACGTTTGCATTTTAATCAACTACTTAGATTCAAATGAGTCATAGCTATGTATGGTATTTGGAGCATCTGTAGGCCAGGAATATGAAGGGCAGCCCAAGAAGCTTTCTTGGGACCTCTGAAATCCTTACCTTCTGTGCTTAGATCATTGATGAAGATTCAGTCTACATTCCATATGTCTGTGTTGCATGAATAGATGCTCAAGTACCCTTTGAAAATAAAGACAGTTTGTTCTGTGAATCAGTTACACTTATTTTTGTCAACTTATAGAGTCAACTACTTAATTTTTAGCGATGTGAAGACAGTTCAATTTAAAAGTTAAGAATAGAATAGCTACAGAGGGCAAAGAAAGGCCCTTGGAGGAATGCCTTTCATTGTGCCCTTCCTGTTCTAACATCCTTCTTGAATTCCATATTCTCAATTTTGCAAGTTCCTAGCTTCCTTTAGATCCTTTTAAAAAGTTAGCCTCTCTCAGAAGTCTGACCTGAGACTCCATGGACCCAGTGACTGTCTCCATGCCTATGTGTTCTCAGCACCTTCAGAGCCTTTAGTGGAACACATGGGAATTTCTCCCTCAACAATCGTGTACTTACTGGGCTCCTCTAGGCACTGGCTTTGGCTTTTTATCTTTATTCCTAATGACTGGATGAATAAATGCTAAGTTATTAGAGACTATAGCCCACTGCCAAATTGAATTGTAGAGAGTTATTTTAATGTTTGATCTTGCAACTGAGCAATGATTAGTGTTTCTTGGCTCAACAATTGAGATCTGTTGACTAAATTTCTCTCCTTCCTGAGTATTGTCCACTTCCAGTATTCTTACTCAGATATGCACATTTCATGATAGACGTTTCGTAGAATCATGAATTTTTTTTATAGTGATTCGTGATTTTGATTTTAAAGAGTGTAAGATTTCCAAACATATTTAACAAGATCTGGGCAATGCCAAAATGTGCGATGCATATACCTTAACAATTGTTCAGATAATTTAAGGGTTTTAAAATAACCTCTAGTGGGAGAAAAATTAGTTTACCTTACAGTTAATTGCCCACTTAGGATTGTCTTCTTTCAATTTGCTATGTCACATTTGAGTAGCATTCCTAATAATATAATTTAGCCAATGGTGAATCCAATTTTAAATCTTCAGCCCATACCTCTCCTCTTGTTTACCCAGATGCCTCTTTGACATCTCCACATGGATGTCTGATAAGCATCTCTTCCTAAACATACCAAACCAAATTTCTGGTTGTTCTTATTTCCTTACCCCAAATCTACACCTGCATTATCATTTCAATCTAGTGATCTTACTACTTCAAACTCCATCTTCTAGTCACTCAGACAAAAAAACACACAACTCCTCCCCCAATAGACAAGTAATTAAACAACCCCTTCCACATACATACATACATTATCTTGACTCTTCTTTCTCTCAAACCCCATGTCCAGTTGACAAAGTAATAATCCTGCATGCATCTCTATAACCTTACCACTCTGCACTACTTCCTTCCCTCCATTCTCAAGTTGGTTGTTACTTACAGTGGCTGTTTACATGCTTTGTCTGCTTCTGTTCTTATACCCTCTAGTCTGTTCTCAATACTGAAGCTTATGTGAACATTTTTTTTATGTAGGCTTCATGCCCAGCGCAGAGCCCAACATAGGGTTTGAACTCATGACCCTGAAATCAAGACCTGAGCTGAGATCAAGAGTCAGACTCTCAACCAACTGAGCCACCAGGCACCCCTTGAATGAATCTTTCAAAACCTAAGTTAGATCATATGTTTTCTCTGTTGAAAACCCTTAGTGATATCATTGAAATGTTACGAACATTATTAATGATGACTTAAGCTGATTGGTGTTGATCACTTGCTATGTAGCAGAGTTTATGCTGAAAGTAAACATGCCTATTCTCATTTAATCCTCACCACAGTGTCTTATCATTGTTATCTGACATATGAGAAAATAGAGCTGAAGCAAGATTAAACAACTTTCTGAAGATACTCAAGTAGTGAGGTGGTAGATTTATGTATGCTTTGAATATAAACAGCCAAGAGTCCAGAGCAGGGACACTAAAAAGTTAAGTACAGTTTTCTCTCCTTTCTTGGTAACTGTTTAGCCTCTTCACATAGCGTATTGTTATAAACAAGTTCTATCTGATAATCCATTTTTATCAATGAAAAATGCCAACAGTAAGAGGTAATATATTTTGAAGGGTAACTTTGTGATAAAGTTTCTTAGCATCTTGTTTGTGTTAGAAGTAGTTTGCAGTACACTGGGTAACCACCAAATATTTCTCTTGGTACTGATGGCACCCGTAGTGTTTTTAGGCTTGCTGAAACTATCATTGCTAAGTTTTCCTGTTTATCTTGCACTTTAGTCCTCATTTAAAGTAAGCTATTGATGTTTTCTTTTTCACTATCACTGTATTTTTAAAATCTTTGTTCATTAAGGTGATAAGTGAGTATAAGAGATAAGTGCTGTTCTCAGAAAAATGTATTAAGTTCTATTCTTTATGATAACTAGCATGAACTGAAAGGAATGTAATTATAGATAAAGAAAAATCTTAGGGGCCCCTGGGTGGCTCAATTGGTTAAGTGTCTGACTCTTGATTTCAGCTCAAGTCATGATCTCACAGCTCATGAGATCAAGCCCCATGTTGGGCTCTGTGCTGACAGCATGGAACCTTGTTGGGATTCTGTCTCTCCCTCTCCCACCCTCCACCCCCCTCTCAAAATAAATAAAAATTATAAAAAATAAAGAATTTTAGTTCAGTTGGGAAGTATTAATGTTACTGTATTTTATCAGACTAATAATGATGACTGGAACCAAAGTCATTATAACCTAAATATCACCATATAATAAAAAGCACTACTAAAAATGTATGAAAGACTTCTTTTATGGACAGCAAAATTTTTTAAATAACACAAATTTTTCAATGACATTTAAACAAGTATAAATTTATATATTTTGGGGGTGCTTGTGTGGTTCAGTGGGTTAAGCGCCAGACTTTGGCTCAGGTCATGATCTCACAGTTCGTGGGTTTGAGCTCCATGTTGGGCTCTGTGCTGACAGCTCACAGCCTGGAACTTGCTTCAGTTTCTGTGTCTCCCTCTCCCTCTGCCCCTCCCCTGCTCATGCTCATGCTCTGTCTCTGTCTCTTTCTCTCAAAAATAAACATTAAAAAGTTTAATAAATAAATTTATATATTTTGTATAATAAAACCGAGGTCTAGTATTTTCTTCTTACCAGTGTTTGTTATGATATCCACATCTAAATAACTGTCCAAAGGAAATCCATATACAAAGCAAGATGTAATCCTCTTGTCAAGAACTAAGTAACTAATTATTCTGTATATTCTACTAATATATTATTGTTTTGGAAGTGTAAAATTCCATATAACTGATTATTCTATTTAATTTAAATTATTCTCTATTTAAACTATAGCAGTCACACATTGTGAGTGTACTGAAAGAAGTACAACATAAAATTAACATGATTTCATGTCTTAAAGTACTTTTAAGACTTGGTTAGTTTTTCTTTAGTTTTACCTCGGAAGCTTATCGACTTATTTAGTGTGATCACTATTGTACAATTATATAATCAAAATAATAAAAAGTGAGTACCTGCCTCAGGGTATTCTTCTTAAATTGAGACTTACTCTTGGAAAAATACAAGTGAACCCACCATCTACAACATTATCAAATTATTCTAACATAGTTAAAGCACATAAGCACATAGATAATTGTTTTTCCATAGAAGTCACTTTCTTTGCATATGTTTTCCATTTATTTGGTTTTATTTTTTTGTGTTGATTTAGACTTGGAAATGCTTTTAATATTGTCCTATATACCCAGTGATACATGCACCATTGCAGATCACTGGTGTGTAGTGATTAGATGAGCTTTAGAGACATAAAGACTTGGGCTTAAAGACAGACCTATTGTTTAACTAGTTTTGTTGACTTTGTCATTTGGTCAAGTTATTTAACCCTCCTAACCATATTCTTCATGGGTTCATATGTGTAAAATGTTTAGCATACTGGTTGACACATAATCAGCTATTTTTTCTGGACTTACAGAATCTCATCATGGGCTAGAATAAGCTTCATGAGATGAAGGAATGCACTGATTTTAAGTTATTTATTTATGTATTTTCTCCATTATAGCACTAATCTCTAAGAGAAGGCCACATCAAAATGAGCACCTAGGACACAGGAGGTACCATACTTGTGGTTGCCCGCACATGTGATCTTTTTCCATTTGATGTTTGTTTAATGTTTTCTTTTCTCTCCTAAGCGTCTATTTGACATAGTCTTTCTTCCTCATCTTTCTTTCCTCATCTGAAATATAGTGTCCACCTATTACGAAAGAAATATGTTTTATTACTGCTTTCCCTTTCAGTGGATTTATATCCTGAACCTGTGGTGCAGCGAGGAATAAATTGTATTAACATATAAGCACAGTTCTTTAGTCACAATTACTGTTTAATATTTTTTAATGATTAAAAGTAATACACATGTAAGTAGATATTTATGTCCTACGAATAAGGTAAAATAAATAAAATTTATACATGTGTAGTCATGTATCCATAGTTAGTTTCTATTTTTTTTCTTTTTAAACACCCAAGAAGTGTTCTGGTGATGTGATGACATAAATAACTTTAATCCGGAATATTTTTATTTGTTGAAAAGCAGGTATGGAGCAGCTACTAGGTAGAAAACATTACATTTTGTCTCATGGGAGACCAAAAAATTTAAAACTTAAATGATTTTCACAAATAATCAAACTGAAACAAGTCAGTGATCAACAACTCAGGTTACTTCCTGAGAAAGAACATCTTTTTATTTACCTAAAGAGATATTTTTCTTTTACCTCTAGAAAAGGCTCATGGTGTCATTTAGCAAACATAAAATTTTGGGCAACTTAAGAAAGGAGGCACTCTTCATCCTTTTAGGAGATTCCTTTTTTGTTTTTATTGCTTTGTTTTGTTTAAACCATGCTAATTATTGGTAAAAGAAAAATAAAAGAGGCTATTTCTGACAGCTAAAACCTATAAATACAATGGTCTAAAATAATTGCCAAACTTTCTCTTAACTTATAAAGGCATAGAGAGTCCTATTGGTGAGTTTTGTGCTGCTCTTTTAAAAACCTGCCAAGATGAAATGTTTTAAAGGTCTTCCAGAAAACTCATGCATGGTACAATAGTAGTTGCCTGATCATTAAAACAGTCATGTTTCCTAGGAGGCCTAAAGTTTCATTTCATTAAGATTTGTCAAGGATGTGAAGCATAACATACTGCAATTATAATCACACTTGGTATTTAGCATAATTCACTTCTTGTGGGATATCCTTTTTGGTCAGTGGTTTCAAAATATTTTATCTTCTGCATATAAATGAGAACACTGAACTGTGCTGAGGTCTGTTTTTCTGAAGCCTCTTCCTGTTGCTCTATTCTTGTTCCCCATTCCCCATTCCCCATTCCATGGTTTTGATCTACCTCCTCTGGCTGTCCCCTCATCAGCAGTGGCTGCTCCAAGCTTGGAGGTAACTTTGGCCTCCACACAGAAAGTAGAGGACAGGGAAGTGAGGATAGGTTAGTATGGCAAGCCCATGACACTGTTACAAACTGCATTGCTAGCGGTAGTTCAAGCTCACTTATCCCACCCATTTCTCTTCAGGATTGCTCTGGTTTCCCCAAGGATTATTGTACAATCCGGTCATTGGAGGACCCCTCAGTACTGACAAACAATGGTGTTTCTCTAAGGAATCTCACAACCTATCTGGAATTCAGTCTCTGGATACTTCTCTGGTTTCATATGAACTAAGAGTAACATCATTGGAGGTGTGCCTTACAGTCTTTTCATCACACTCCAAAACTAGAATAAATAAGAAGTTTCAAGAGTTATCATATCCCTGACTTATGTAAAAAGGGCAAGGAAGGGACTGATCTAATAAGGAAAGGTCCTATAAAATGTATCACTGTGGTTGCTGAGAGCAGTGAGACCTGCTACTCAGGTAGTGCAGCTCCTCAAAGGTATAACATGAGGCCTCGAAGAGGCACCCTTAAGAGGACATGGCAACTAGTTTTAAACTTGTCTTTATATTATACTACATGTTGCTGGCATAAGAGAGCCCAACATATTTTGTTCTGGTACTTGACACTCCAGGATTCATGGGAGACCATTTCTGAGGATCAGAAACGGTGACAAAATGTCCATCCACGTTTTCCAGGGGTATGTAGAAGCAAATTTTCCACAAAGCAAATGAACTTTAAGTTTTGTTATCCCTTCACTTGCATGGCTCTTTTCAAGGCTCTGATTTTAATTTCCCAATTTTATATTTGTAATTTTGCTTCCCGCCCACCCACACCAGAGAGATCAACCTTAAGGTTCTGTAAGAAATTCTACCTAGTTTTAATATAATCCTAGTCGAATGTGAAGGAACTCTAAAAAATAGTCTCTATGACTTGCTGAATAGTATAATTTTATCTACAGCATTCATAATTATTGTACTGAAGTTTGGTGAGACCCAGGATTACCTAAATCAGTGTTGCTTCAGAAATACTTCATAGTAAATTGAACCCTCTGACTCTCTACCCTGGTATCTTTGGCCACGTACAATGTTGAATAAGACTAATGAGGGTACCTAGGAGTGAGTATTCTGAAAATACAGCCTCCTTTCCTTAGACGCTGCCCAATGCTAAGTTTTTAGGATGTCACACTTCTCTAAAATTAAATGAAATTTTCTTACAGTAATGTTCTGATTTTAGTTATGAGGATGCAAGCCATGAATAAATCTGAAATTGGCATAGCATGTCAGAAAGATAAATATAAATTCCCAAATGAAGAAATTAAGATTTTGAGAAGTAACCCAAGACTAGGACTTTGGCACTAAAGAGCCCTGTTTTTAAAATGCATACTTCAGGGGGTGCCTGGGTGGCTGAATTGGTTAAGCATCAGACTCTTTTTTTTTTTTTTTATTTTTTTTTTACAAATAGTTTATTGTCAAATTGGTTTCCATATAACACCCAGTGCTCATCCCCACAAGTGCCCTCCTCCATGCCCATCTCCCCCCTACCCCCCACATCCATCAGTCCTCAGTTTGTTTCTCAGCATTCAAAAGTCTCTCTTGGTTTGCCTCTCTCCCTTTCCCCTACCATTTCCCCCCTTCTTCTCCTCCATGGTCCTCAGTTAAGTTCCTCCTAATCCTCCTATATGTGCAAACATATGATACTTGTCCTTCTCTGCCTGACTTATTTCGCTCAGCATAACACCCTCAAGGTCCATCCATGTTGCTACACATGGCCAGATTTCATTGTTTCTCATTGCCATGTAGTATTCCATGGTATAGATAAACCACATCTTCTTGATCCATTCGTCTGTTGATGGACACTTAGGCTCTTTCCATGTTTTAGCTATTGTTGAGAGTGCTGCTATGAACATTGGGGTACATGTGCTCCTATGCATCAGCATTTCTGTATCCCTTGGGTAAATTCCTAGCATTGCTATCGCTGGGTCATAGGGGAGGTCTATTGTTATTTTCCTGAGGAATNTGCTTCATTGTTGGTGTATAAAAATGCAACCGATTTCTGTACGTTGATTTTGTACCCTGCAACTTGGCTGAATTCTTGGATCAGTTCTAGTAGGCTTCTGGTGGAGTCTGTCAGGTTTTCGATGTACAGTATCATGTCATCTGCGAAGAGTGAAAGTTTGACTTCTTCTTTGCCAATTCTGATGCCTTTTATTTCCTTTTGTTGTCTGATGGCTGAAGGCATCA
Source organism: Crocuta crocuta (assembly GCF_008692635.1). Classification (NCBI taxonomy): domain Eukaryota; kingdom Metazoa; phylum Chordata; class Mammalia; order Carnivora; family Hyaenidae; genus Crocuta; species Crocuta crocuta. Next base: position 211,324 of record NW_027530514.1, on the reverse strand, counting down.
GACTCTTGATTTCAGCTCAGATCATGATCTTGTGGTTCCGGAGTTCAAGCCTGGCATTGGGCTCTGTGCTGACGACTTGGAGCCTGCTTGGAATTCTCTCTCTCTCTCTGCCCTTCCCTGCGTGTGCTCGCTCTGTCTCTCTCAAAATAAATAAATAAACTTAAAAAATAAAATTAAAATTAAATAAAATGCATACTTCAGTTCTAAAACAAGATTTTCTTTTAAAGGCACATGTTTTTCAAACTTTATGGGGTGAAGTACAAAATGTATCTTATAAAAATGCAGTTCATATTAATGAACTGCAATTTTAGTAAGTATCTGGTAAGCTATATGAGAGGCAAGGAGAATGAAGTGAACTCATAAAATAACAAGTTGAGAAAATCGTCTCATCAAATGTTTAAGACCATAAGTTAGAAGACTTTATTGTAATAATGTGAATTAAATAAATCAGAAAGCTTGCTATTCAGAAGTTTGATTAAGGCTTGTTATTGTCACTATTCCTGTTAAATCTGTTTATCATTAATCTGCCTTGAATTGCTAAAAACATGAAGTGTTAGTGACAGATACTTTATCAGATAGGGAGACAGACTGGGGTTTACAATGTACAGATATATTTTAGGATAAAAGCATTGTTTTTGAGACTAGAACTAAGCCTTTTTAAATATACAACTAAGACTTGCTTATAAATAGCAATACTACATTTCACAAGATAGCATCCATATATTACCTGTTGCAACAATTTAAATTTCAATTCAAAGACTGTAATTGTGGGGGAGGGGGGCGGAATCCATTCGCGTAATTTGATGTTTAAAAATTTCCAGAGTCTAAAGCTTATTGTCATCATTTAGATCTACCCAAGAATTGCCATGAATTTCTGGCAAGAGAATCTGTAGGATCCTTATAAAGCTCTAATTATAATTAGCTCAGTGTGGATTATTCACATTGTAGATTGGCCATTACATAAGAAAACTCTTTCAGAATCAGCACTTGTATGAAGCCATTAGAAGCATGGTAACTCTGCCCAAAGCAATCAACCTACTTCCTTTTCATGTAACTATATTTTTCATGGGTAGTCCACGTTTTTAAATTTCCACTTGTTTACTCCCATTGGTACATATCATCAAAGCTGTCTGTGTTAAGGTGGTTACAGTATGCCAGAGGTTATGTAGCCCACACCCTGTTGTTCCTGAGGTATTATTCCCAAAGGTCATACCACTGGTATACATTACCAGGGATCTGTTTCTCAGTCTGGTTGGAATTGTCTTTAATCACTTAATGAGCCACATTAAGATCCTACAGTTATTATGAATAAAACCCCAAACCTGTCACTCACCTTCTTTACTGCTTTTGGCTTCTCATGACTCCATCTTATTTCCATAATCAAAATAAAAGGAAACAATTCCAAACTAGTAGTTCCATAAATGGATTCAGCTATTTGAGTAGAACAGGAAAAATTTTACAGCTTCTACATTTGCTTGCACCTTCTTCATAAAGTCAAAGACCTGTATCTTCAAGGATTTGATGAGGTTATTTACACACTTTAAAAACTAAAAAGAAATGTTATGTATATTCCAGAAGTTAATAACAGTAAAGAGAAAGGAAATAGAGCCTTGTGTCATGATTTTATATAGGCCTTTAATGTCATTTTAAAGAACTCCAACTCTAAACTTGTATTCATTTTAGCAACCTATAAATATATAACAAATGAAATAATAAAAAATAAAATAAATTTACATATTGATTTGTGAGGAAGCCAAGCCTTATCCTAACTTCTTGATAATATCAAATCATCAGTATCAATGTCATAAAACAGAATCCTTTAAAAATGAAGGAAGATTAATATTTTTTTACCAAATGTAATGTACTGATAAGTGACTTACTCTTATTTTGAATCAATTTAGGTCTATAAGTTTGAATCTTACTTAAGCCTTTTAAAAAAGTCTTTAATTTGTTTTTGAATAATTTGAAGTGTTCAAATTATGCATGTGTATATGGAAAGATTGAAAACACAAAACATAACTAGAAGGTGGTTTGAAATATAGGTTTACTAAATGTTAACATGAAAACATGTGAAATATTTTAATAGTTATCTGTAATAGCTTTTTCATAATTATTTTTATGAACATTTATACTTAAAATCTTTTGAAGTGCATTATTATAAAATCATGATGAAATGTAGCAAAATGTACAATAAGAAAATTATTAGGTTTAGTTATAATATAACAGACAACTAACTGCTAGGGTTCCAACTAAATGTACAATTAGTAGGTTATTGTTTCTATCTTCCACAATTATATGTTCCATTGTTTATAGATACATTGCAATAAACATTCTGAAAATATTGGCTAAGATCAATCATCAAATAAATTAATTAATAATATTTAAAGGGTACTATTATACCTCTATAACATTAGCAAATATTCATTACAAAATCTTTTTCTAAGAAGATATGAGAAATAGCTTTTGATAAGAAATATGTCGTATAGGTGGATTAGGAGGAACTTAACGGAGGACCATGGGGGAGAAGAAGGGGAAAAATAGTTGGGGAGAGGGAGGGAGGCAAACCATGAGAGACTCTTGAATGCTGAGAACAAACTGAGGGCTAATGGGAGTGGGGGAGAGGGAAGAAGGGTGATGGGCATGGAGGAGGGCACTTGTTGGGATGAGCACTGGGTGTTATATGGGAACCAACTTGATGATAAACTAAGAAAAAAAGAAAGAAATATGTCTAAGTCCTATTGCTCTCCCTTCCCTCCTCCTCCCCCTACATCTATTTCCTTTCTTTTTTTTATATGAGAGAGAGAGTGAGTACACACAGATGTGTGAGAATGGGAAAGGAGCAGAGGGAGAGAGAGAGAAAAAATTTTAAGCAGACTCCATGCTCAGTGGAGAGCCTAATGCAGGGCTTGATTACTAGGATCCAGGGATCATGACCTGAGCCAAAATCAAGAGTTAGGCCACTCAACCGGAGCCACCCAGGCACCCCCAACACACACACACACACACACACACACACACACACATCTATTTTCAATTGTCTTTACAACAAGCCTTCAGACTAACTCAGCTCAAAAACAAGGAGGTGGAGCAAAAGATTGATGATGGGCCTCACACATCTAATGAAAGCAGCCACCAGAGGTACCTATGCCTGAAATGTGTCCCTGTTCTGTATATGGGTGCCCATGAACCTCCTATTATACTTGTATTGATCCTTTAGACTCTTCTTTGGGGGGAACCTCACTCTTTACCTCAGTATGTAGGGAATTCCAGGCCTTTGTCTTTTGTTTCTCCACAGAAAACTGCAATGGATCTGTTTGTTTTGAAAATTGTCCATTCAAAAGAATAAGGAAGCTTTGTAATCACCATTAGGTAAACACCACAGAAATGATTCTTTCTACCATGCTCTACTAAGGGATGCTAGAATGAGTTGATAAAAGTTGAAGAAAAATAGGATATTTACATAGTCCCAAGATACCCTCAGCCCAAGATATTAATTATAAGGGAATATATAATCACCTTATAGTGGAGAAATCTTGAAGACAACATTTTAACCAAATGATCAAGGTTAACGTCACCAGTAATAAGATACATCTATGTGATATATTGCAATAGGATGATAATGGGACATACTAAAATACATATACCTATAAACTGGTATTTATGTTAATAATGTATAGCCTCAATCCAACAACAAGAAACTATCATTAAATACCAACTTGAGGAATATTCTACAAAATAATTGACTAGTAATCTCCAAAAGTTTCCAGGTCATGAAAGGAAAGGAAAAATTGTTATAGACTGGAGGAGACTAAGGAGATACAACAAGTAAATGCATTGTGGGATCTTGGTCTGGATCCTGAAAAAAAATAAAGACATCAGTGGAAAACTGGTGAAACTAAAGAAAAGGATTCCTACAGTTTAGTTTGTAATGTTATGTAATATAATGCTAATGTAATGTTATATTAATTTCTGGGTTTTGATAAATGTATGCTGCCATTGGGGAGACTGGGCAAAGAATGTGCATAAATTCTATATATTTTTGCCTCTTTTTCTGTAAGTCTAGAATGAATTCAAAATTTAAAGAGTTATTTTTTAAAAAAGCAATTTGACAGTTCAGAGAAATTTAATTCAATTGTATTGACTAAACATAATTACTGAGTACCCACTATGTGCTAAACACTGCAGAGGATACTATCATGAGTAAACACAGTTTCTTTCCTCAAAAAATTTAGAGTTTAGTGAGAACAATAAAATAAAGTAAATCAGTGACATGAGAGCTGACACAAATGGGGCAGGGATGACCTGCTGGGGCTGTGTGTGTGTGTGTGTGTGTGTGTGTGTGTGTGTCTTTTGGGTATAATAGGTTTAGAAAACCTTCTTGTGAATATGACATAATAGAACTTGAAGATTGAATTTTGACAGAAGACATAAAAGGATTTCAGGCAGAGATTAGCATAAGAAAACACTAAAAAGTGAGGGTATTTGGAACTAATTGGTGGCCTAGTTTGCTGAAGCATAGACTGCTACTTGTATGTTACTTCAGGTGATTAATGATGTCTTAACTCAGACAATCAAAACAAAATACCATAGACTGGGGGGTAAAAACAATAGAAATGTAGAAATGTATTTTCTTATGGTTTTGGGGGCTAAAAATCCCAGAGCAATGCGCTGGCCAATTTGACTCCTGGCGAGCGCTCTCTTCCTAGGCTAGAGATGGCTGCTTTTTCACTGTGACCTCATATTTGCTTAGAGAAAGCAGGAGCTTTTTCATGTCTTGTCTTATAAGAACATTAATCCTATCAGATCAGGGCCCTCCATTATGACCGCATTTAACTTTATCTCCATAACGGCTTCTCCTTCAAATACCATCATATTTGAGGTTGAGACTTGAACATATCAGTCCATAATATTCCATCCCTGGTCCTAACAAATTCATGCCTTTCTTTTATACAGAATACATTTGTTCCATCCCAACAGCCTCAAAGTCTTAACTCAGTCCAGTACCAACACTAAAGAAATCCAAAATCTCATCAGTGTATTGTCTAAGTCACATATGGGTAAGATTGAGGATAAACCTGTGGCAAAACGCCTCTCCAACCATAAACCTGTGAATCTGACAAGTTAGGTGCTTCTGAAACATGATGGTGGAACAGGAACGAGAGAATAGGATATTCTCTTTCCAAAAGGAGAAATTGGAAAGAAAGATGACAGATGCTAGGCACGTCCCAAACCCAGCAAGGCAAATGCCATAGAATTTTAAGTCTTGAGAATAATCCTCTTTGGCTGGATATCCCACCTGCCAGGCCCACTAATCTCAACCCTGTGACTAGGTAGAGTGGGCCCACCCCTTCAGCTGGGGGTTTTGACCTTGTCCCCCTGGCTCTGTGCAAGTGCCCAGCCCTCTGAAACCTGTAAGGAAACAGCCTTGCTCCTGGGCTTGTAATGGCAGACCTAATGATCTCTGAATTGCCTGAGGAGTCATTCCTCCTTTTCCTTGAGGAATAGCCTATATTCACTGCCCAGTAACTCCTTTGTCTGGTCCTGTGAAATCTACAAAGTCTGACAGTTTTCCTTTATACTGTCCTGCTATCTCTGTCCCCTTTGGCTCAAACTGGCATAGTCTCTGCTGGTGTAATCCATCTCAATTCCTGGTGCCTGATGAGATGGCTGAGATGGACTAAATCCATTAGTCCAACCCATGATTTTTTATCAAATGATTGTTCAGGCACACTTCTAGCGTCCTCTTTAGAACAGCATTATTTTTATTGTTGTTCTTTTTTTTTTTTCCCAATAGGAATAGGCTGACAGTTTTCCAAATCTTCAATGTGGCTCCTTTTTGCTTAACAATTCCTCCTTCAGCTCATCTCTCTTCTCTCACATTTTACTATACACAGTAAGGAAGACCCAAGTCACACCTTCAATACTTCGCTTAGAAATCTTTTCTGCTAAATATCTGGTTTCATTGATCATAAGTTCTGTCTACCACAAACTCTAGACCATCATTCAGCCATGTTATTTGCTACTTTATAACAAAGGTTGCCTTCTTTTCAGTTTCCAATAATATGTTCCTCATTTCTGTCTAAGACCTCACAGAATGGCCTTTAACATCCATATTTCTACCAACATTCTGTTCATGATTACTTATGTATTCTCTAATGATGGAAGCCTTTTTTCCAGGTCTTCTTTCTGAGCTTTTACCAAAATTGCTTTTAATAGGCATACTTGTACCAACAGTCCATTCATGGTAATCTTGACTCAATCTCGACTCTAGCATGCACCTCAAAACTCTTCCAGCCTCTACCTGTCACACAGTTCCAAAGCCACTTCCACGTTTTTAGGTATTTGTTTTAGTAGCACTTCACTTCTAGGGCCCCATATCCATCTTAAACCTAATTCCCTCCTCATAGACACTATCTCTATTTTTCTTTTCTTTTTTTAATTTTTTTTAATGTTTTATTTATTTCTGAGAGAGAGAGAGAGAGAGAGAGAGAGCGCGTGAGCAGGGGAGGGTCAGGGAGAGAGGGAGATACAGAATCTGAAACAGGCTCCAGGCTCTGAGCTAGCTGTCAGCACAGAGCCCAATGCGGGGCTCAAACCCACAAACTGCGAGATCATGACCTGAGCTGAAGTCGGATGCTTAACCGACTGAGCCACCCAGGCACCCCGACACTATCTCTAAATAAAGTCACACTGGGAGTTGAGGCTTCAAATATGAATTTTGAGAGGACACATCATTCATTCCATAGCAGTGGACAATCTTGACTTTGAGAAAGCCAAGTGAATTACTTTCTGAGAGAGAAAGGAGTAGGAATATTGTTGAGTTTCAAAGGGAGTCTAGAGTGAGGGCTTTCAAGGCTGTTTTGAAGGCTTAGATTTGTTTACTGTCAGAACTGCCAGGAGGATTTCTCATAGTTTTGTCACCAACATTTAGATTAAGTCTCAGTAGAGTAGGATTACTGAGGTTGTCCTGAACCTTATCTCCAAACCATCTACCTTTGTGTTCTTGGGTTTTACTTTCTAGAGTGACAAGGTAATGACAGTAAATACATTTTATTCATCACGTTAAAGTTGTTCTGCCTAAAGGCACCTGAGTGGCTCAGTCAGTTGAGCATCTGACTCTTGATTTTGACTAGAGTCATTATCCCAGGGTTGTGGGATCTAGTCACATTGGGCTCCGTGCTGAGTGTGGAGCCTGCTTAAGATTCTCTCCCTCTCTCTCTCCCTCTCTCTCTCTCTCTCCCTCCCCCTGTACCCCCTCTCCCGCTTGTACTCTCTCTCTCTCAAATAATAAGAAGAAGAAGAATAGGAAATTAAATACAATAAAATAGTTCTGTCTTTAGGATTTAAATTTTCTAATGTTATTTATTGAAGAAATAGCATAGTAATTTCACATTTATACATAACAAAGTATATTAGAATTGTCAAAGTAACCATGATAGTATGCTTCCTTATAACCCAATCCATGATAGCAGAGTCCATGGGCATGCAGATTCTTAGCAAGAAATATTTGTTTGTGTTATATACAAACATAGACAGATAGGTATGTATATTATAAAAATTGTTAATATACATGTTTTGGAATTAAAACTTTTTTTTTGTTCTGAAAGAAAGAACAATTCACTGAGTGTTTCATATGCTTTGGTATGAGTAGGCAGCCTAGCATTTTTAGAAATACAAAGTATAAAAGTTTTGGTGTGAGAAATCCCAAGTTCTAGTTTAGACCTTGGCACTATATGGATGTACGTTCTTTGGAATGACAACCTTTTGGAGCTTCAGTTTCCTCATCTGAGGAAAATGGGAGCTATATTGCCTGCCATACCTACTGTACAGATTTGTCAGAATCAGAAGATGTCATGTCCAAAAAAGGACTTTGAAAAGTGTGCTACATTTCTTTTACTCATTATTTTATTACTATAATAGTGATTATTTTCCAATATTTATCACTTTCACATTTCATAATTAAAGGTGATAGTCAAACTCTGGAGAAATCAGTATCAGTAAAAAAAAAAAAGTGATAGAAATGAGAAAAAACACTTTTGAAAAGGTTAAATGATTTGTAGAGATTATACATGAGGAAGAGAAGGCTAATAGATAATCCAATAATTGTCCTGAAGCACATGAAAACTATTCTGGAGAGTTAATGAGCAGAATGGGAAAGTTCAGCCTGAATTATTTAGGTTAATTAAGCAAAATAACTTGGCAATAGCGAGAGTAACTACAAAGTAGAATTGGCTTCTGGAGAGGTAGAAACCCATTTCATGGAAGCTGCCCATTGGCTAGAGATAATTGACCTTCATCCTTTCCTTGGGGTCGGGTACTTGGACTTCAGAGACCAGGACTTCTTCAATCTGAGCTCTGTGCTCTCTTCTTCCATATGAATCTAGGGTGCTGTGGTGATAAGGGAACTTCTTACTTTCCTGGTAATGATTGCTTACCTACAGAAAAATTAACAAGAGAAAGTCACACACTGACTACCCAGTACATCAACTATATTTCCCTCCTTGAACAAAATAAAGTGTTTAATTTTTATTTTAGATGTTGCAAAGAAATTTCTTTAATGAGTATAGTAAATAGTAAAACATTCTTCTTTCCAAAGTTATATTCATTGAAAGTGACTGAGTTGGGGGAGAAAACAAAAAAAAGGAAAGGAGCAGGGGCAAGGGAGGGGAAGGAAAGGCCATGGAGAGGAGGAATTCAGACAGGCAGTAAGGATTGTACAATGAAGAGTGGTGGAGGGTGGAAGCAGAAGGATGTGGAATAAAGATATTTAGATTCAGTAAAGGGCACACCCTACTGTACATTTAGACAGTGGAAATCAGCATTATTATCATTTATCTTCTACCTTTGAAAGTTGGTTAACTGGTTAACTACCTCGTCCAGATTTTCAACCCTCTGATTTCTTTAGCTTGATGCAGTAACTTAAGGGGGCCACCAGAGTGGACAGTGAAATCTAGACTGCAGTGGCAATGACAAAGCAGTTTCATTTGGATGAAAGCATACCAAATGTTCACACACCAGAAGTTCTCCACTTAAACTATATGATGAGGTTAACATGAATCTGCTTTTTATTTTCAACCAGTCTCAATACAATATGCTACATCCCAAATGTTAACAAATTATTTCATTCTAATGAAACATTATCTCATAAGCTAATTTTGAAGATTGAAATTATGCAGTGAATTATAAGTGTTATTCCAGATCTTTTTTGCAAATAGAGGAAGGAAAATATTTCTATCCCTGTCTGTCTGTCTATCTAACTAGCTAGTAAGCTAGCCAGCTATCATCTCCAGTGTTTTTTTAGGAGTAATTCTTTTTTACCTCCTAAATCCTTGATAATAATTAGAGTTAAATTTCTTAACTCGATGGGTTGGAAGATAGAATCAATAGATGCTAATAAGAGGTCCTTAAATAGATTGGGAGTAGGTGTGGCAAATTGTCTTTCTACAATCTAAGGCTCTACTATCAACTAATTTTGATCCTCTGCTTCATAGAATAACTCTATATGTTTTATTGTTCAGTTAGTAAATATGTGTGTGAGCATAACTGCATGGATGCTACTAGATTTCTTACTTTAAGTAATATAATTATTACATAAAGATTGTTTTGAAGAAAGTTTTCTGCTAAGTTGCACTTAACATTGTTCTTTATGTAAGGCACTATCTTTCAGTGTTTTAAAAATGCAGTACTATTTGTTTTCTGCCTTGCTCAGACCTTTCTGAGCAAAAACAAACAAACCTTCCCTGTCTATATTTCCCTAAAGACATTATATGTTGGTATCAAGGGACCACTTGATTTTTAAAATCAAATATCCAAAACTCTCTTAAGGACACATTAGGCTTTATCATGAACTTATTTGTTAAAGTAGTAAGTTAATTTTACGTTCTATTCAATGGCTTTCCAAGAAACTGTAAAATTGTCATCCTTTGCAAATCAAAGTTTAAAAGGAAGAATTAGATCTAAATTGTATTTATATATCTTGGAATTGAAGAAATATTTAAGTTACAAACATTGTATGTTTTAATTCTGTTGTGGAAAGTCAGTCTTTGTCTGTGGGTCACTGATTTCAGCTTTCAAATCTGTTCCTAGTGTCTGTTCCTACTTTGTTTTACAGTCTTGCTTCTTGCACAGACAAACAACAGCCATCTAAGATTAACCATCAGTGGTTAAGAATGAATGACAGGACAATAGTGAGAACTGCCAGTGACATAATTACTGTGAACTTTCCTAGCATGCTTCTTGAAGGTATGTGTCACAGTTTTCCAGAATGACCCCTCGTGAAACTCTGCCTTTTTGGAATTCATCTCCCTTATTTCACTATAGAGTCTTTTAAACTAAGCCTTAGGGTTTTACATTCCTGTAGCCTTACACTATTAATTTGTAGAGTGGTACCTTTATGAGATGGGAGCAATGGCTTAGAAGAATTGATCCGTTTTAGAATTAAGGGAATAAATTGTTGTACATGTTAACCCAGTTTACTAGGACAGTCTTTCCTTTGTTTTTAAAATATATCCAATCTGAGCCTCTTACTGATTTTGATACTGTGTATTACTCCTGATATAACTTTAAATAAATTCAGAGCATTGAATCTTTGGAGCTGCTATTATAGGATCTAACTTCATTAACTCTTAGAAAGACCTTCTGATTTTTGAGGTTACTAACCCGGGCTGACTAATCTGCCTTGAACTACTGTACATCCCACTGAGCACTCCATGAAAAGAACCAGTTATTCTCTACTCTTCTCTTGAACACAAAGACACCTCCTAGCATGTGAGCTACATATAGGAGAGGGGTGTGGGAATGCAGTACATCCAAAAGAATAGAAATTTTCCCTCTTTTTTCCTGGATTGTTTAAATATTGTCTTTCTCTCTCATGAAGTAATAGAATAAAAGCCCCATTATAAAGTATTTCACTTAATTATAAACTCAATTATACTAAGTCAGAGTGTACTCAGGGATGACATAGGAAAGATGGCATACTTCTGTTGTATGGCAAGTCTAAGAAGAAGCAGGCTGGTATCCATGTTTCTAGTTTTCAAAGTGAATTCCTGGAGTAAGCATCTCAAACTTCCTTAGATGAAAACAAAAACAAAACCATAAAGATTTCTGTATGGAAATAATAGAAAACAAAACTTAAGTAATTAGGAAAAAATCACTATTCATTTCTTTATACTGCAGTTGTGACATTAATTGATCAACATGCTAGCAATTTTTTAAATGCTATCTTTCACCTGTCTTTTTGTTAGTATCTTATTTTTGTTTGACATTTAAAAAAACTGGGTGAGGGACACCTGGGTGGGTCAGTCGGTTGAGTGTCTGACTTCGGCTCAGGTCATGATCTCGCAGTATGTGGGTTTGAGCCCCGTGTCGGGGTCTGTGATGACAGCTTGGAGCCTGGAGCCTGCTTTGTGTTCTGTCTCCCTCTCTCTCTGCCCCTCCCACACTCATTCTCTGTCTCTTTCCATCTCTCAAAAATGAATAAACATTAAAAAATTTTTTAAGGGGCGCCTGGGTGGCTTAGTCGGTTAAGCGTCCGGCTTTCGCTTAGGTCATGATCTCGCGGTTCGTGGGTTCGAGCCCCGCGTCGGGCTCTGTGCTGACTGCCAGCTCAGAGCCTGGAGCCTGCTTCAGTCTGTGACTCCCTCTCTCTCTGACCCTCCCCTGCTCGCTCGCTCTCTCTCTCTCTCTCTCCTAGAAATAAATAAATAAATAAATAAATAAATAAATAAATGAAAAAAAATTTTTTAAAACTGGATGAAATCTATATTATAATAGTTTTATCCTGATCCCTCATAAAATGCTGATGTTTTTAATGATAGTAAAATACTAAAACACTCAAGTTTTCTTTTTTTAAAAAAATTTTAAATCCAAGTTAGTTAACATATAGCATAATAATGATTTCAAGAATAGGATTTAGTGATTCATCACTTACATATAACACCAAGTGCTCATCCTGACAAGTGTCCTCCTTAATGTCTATCACCCATTTAGTCCATCCCCCCCACCCAACACTCCACCAGCAACCCTCAGTTTGTTCTCTGTTATTTGTCTCTTATAGTTTCCCTCCCTCTCTGTTTTTATCTTAATTTGGCTTCCCTTCCCCACTGTTCATCTGTTTTGTTTCTTAAATTCCACAAATGAGTGAAATATGATAATTGTCTTTCTCTGACTTCTTTCTTAAAATGCTAATCTTTAAAAACCTTTTTATGTGGAGATGAAACCGATGTGTGTAGATCTTTCATTTTGTATTTCTTCAAAAGCCTTATGTAGAATAACATAGGACCAAATGTTAGGAGGTTGTTGATGGCCTAAATCCAAAGCATTATTTTTTGGATAGCAAGGAACGTTAGGTCTTGGGTACAATTGCTCTTTTGGTCAGTATTTTTCTCTTCAATTTCTTTTGTTTGGGGGCGGGGAGTGTTGTTTTGTTTTGACTTAGTGTGTGTATGTGTCTGTGTATCTGTGTTTCTGTAACAAGCTTTGAAATGTTTAAGACTTACCTCCTTGAGATAACAAATCAAATCAGTTCAGTAATTGTAGTCTCAATTCATTTTGTCTCCCAAACAACTGGTCAGCTGAAACCTGGTTCATAAGATTGAATATACACCATGCCACACTAGTCTCCAAAGCCCTGCGCCCCAGCTGTGACATGTAACAAGCCAGCTGGGGGTGACTCACATCAGACCCACAGTAACTGCTGAACACTTGGGCCTTTCAGGTGAGGCCTTTTGGAAACACCACTACCAGCCTTTACCTTTAAGATCACCTGATAAGATTGTCTCCAGGAATGGTGCCAATGGGATACTTCCCAGATAATTTGGAAACCTCAGGAATGGAAATGTTTATTTATATTAAGATGACATAAATAATTTTTTTGGAAGGGAGGAATCTTGTAAAGGTTACTGTCACTGTTTACCGTACCACGAACTTTTCTAAACTACTTAAAATTTATCTTGAAATGAGATCTGTGTCTAATGTCACAGAGAATAAATGTGTCCTGCACAAACATTTTACTGATGCTTGTCTTGCCTTTACTAAATCTTATCTTGTAATCGACAAACTTGCTTATTTTTTGTTTTGAATACAGCATGTTTCAGAATCAGGTTTTTTGGGGTTTTTTTTAACTTTTCAAAAATAAAAACATATATATATATTTTAATGTTTTATTTATTTCTGAGAGAGAGAGAGGGAGATAGCATGAGCACGGGAGGGTCAGGGAGAGGGAGAGGTACAGAATCTGAAGCAAGCTCCAGGCTCTGAGCTAGCTGTCAGCACAGAGCACGACGCGGGGCTCAAACGCACAAACCATGAGATCATGACCTGAGCCAGTTGGATGCTTAACCGACTGAGCCACCCAGGCACCCCCTAAAAGACATATCTTGAACAAAACCTTCCTAATTTTTCCTAATAGGATCACAGAATTTCAAAGTCTTAAGATAATCTTAATTACCAGAATAAGGTTTTAAAGTTCAGGTAAGAGAGCGTGTTTCAAGTTTAGGGTGTATCTGTATCACCTAGCATATTACTAGGGAATACAGTTGAATGGGATGTTACTTACAGGCTACTTGTAATGCTACTGAACTGTAAATCAAATATCAATATATAAGTTTGAGTGAGCAGCATTGTTCCCTTGTTTTCATTTTTCATTACATTGATGGAACCACATGTCTTTCTTAGGTGATTTTTTTTGCCAGGTGGTTAGTAATTACAGCCATTACTGTCTGTGATACCACAGTGCTCATATAGCAGCTATTTTGCTTATAATCAGACAAACACGATATTATGTTTGGCTTTCTTGATGGAAAAAAGGACATTTTATGAAGTTGTGGTTAGAGGCCTTTCAGCAAAAAGGATGTGTGGTTTCTTGGAATTATGATGTGAACTTTTTAGAGAAACAGAGGAAAGTGTCTCACTGTAGGACTTAATTGGTTTGCGTCATTGCTTCTATAGCTGAAATCTGTGGATTTTATCAGAAGTGTCACTGGAATAAGACATGATCCTATAAAAGGGCATTAAGCAATGCTAGAAAGAAGATGGTGATGATAACAGTAGTATCAGCTGACCAGCATGCCCAGCATCTTACTAACTACTTTAAATGTACCATCACTGAATTCTTTCAACCCTGTGTTATTGTTTCCTAGATGTTGAAATTGAGGCCTAGAGAGATTAAGAAACTTTCTCAAGGGCATTAGTATGGGAATCAGGATTCATATCAGTCTAACTCCACGGCTCCTAATGCCACATTGTTACACATTATTAAATTAACCCTTGCATTAATGACACTTCTTAATGCGTTACAGTAAAAATAAAGAAGGGCACCTGGGTGGCTCAGTTGGTTAAATGTCCAGCTTCAGCTCAGGTCACTATCTCATGGTTCATGTGTTTGAACCCTGAGTTAGGCTCTGTGTTCACAGCTCAGAGCCTGGAGCCTGCTTTGGATTCCGTGTCTCCCTCTCCCTCTGGCCCCTCCCCACTGATGCTTTGTCTCTATCCTTCTCAAAAATAAGTAAGCATTAAAAAAAATAAAGAAAAAAGTAACACTGGTCATATGTATGTGTACTTTTTATTTATAAAAATTACATTAATCTTTTCATTTTTCTGGAAATTTTTATTGTATTAAGTTGCTAGAAGACCAAAATGTAAAACTTGGCATTTTTTCAACATGTGTGTATGATGCTTCAGTAAGTGTTTAAGATGTCTGTGAAACAACATTTTACTTGAGAAATCTTTTTTATTAATGTGCTCGATTAAGAAGCTTATTTTTTCCCACTTTGGATATGTTCCATATTTGATCTGCTACTGCTTTCAAGAAGCCATACAATATAATTTTTACTTAATTCCACTTCATTACCAAAACAAAAGCAAACAAAAAAAGAAATGTGAACACTTTTTTTATCCTATGAGAAAATCCAATAAAAGGAAAGAATCACCCAAGGCAATTTTTTTTAAATTCAAAATTGGCAGGAAATTTTGTTTATAAAACTATGGAAACCAAGTTGAGATTTACATACAAGGATTTCAAAACTTGTTTTGCTAATGCAGTGTCACTCAAGAATCCACTGAATCTCACAAAAGGAAGCTTGCAGTGAATGTTTGGTTTGGAATATGATGATGACAAGCCAGAATTTCATACATTGAATATTGAGATATGGTTCACATGCCATACAATTCACCCTTTTTAATTCTAAAATTCAGTGGTTTTTAGTATATTCATGGAGTTGTACAACCATTATCTCTAAGCAATTTAAAAACATTTTTATCATTCCAAAAAGAAACTTCATATATCTTAGCAGTCACTCCACACTCCCAGTATCACCACCTCAGCCCCAAGCAGCCTCCAATCTACTTTCTGCCCCTATGGGTTTGCCTGTTTGGGACATTTAATACAAGTGGACTTATACATTATGGGGTCTTCTTCCTGGCTTCTTTTACTTGACATGGTGTTTTCAAGGTTCATCCATTGTGTAGCATGCTTTATTTGTCATTCCTTTATGTTGCTAAATAATACTCCACTGTGGGGATAGGCTGCATTTTATTTATTAATCAGTTGATGGATTTTGGGTCATATTATTAGTTTATACTAAAATCTGAAGAGTAGGAGCTTGAATACAACCCATGCTAGTTTCTTTTTTTATTTTTTTAAAATTTTTTAAGGTTCACTATTTTTGTGAGAGGGGGACAGAGCATGAGCAGGGGAAGAGCAGAGAGAGAGGGAGACACAGAATTCAAAGCAGATCCCAGGCTCTGATCTGTTGGCACAGAGCCCGACGTGGGGCTCGAACTCACAAACTGCAAGATCATGACCTGAGGCAAAGTCAGACACTTAACTAACTGAGCCACCCAGACGCCCCCACCCATGCTAGTTTCTAACTGGAGAACGATAATTAACACTCTTGGCTTTTCTCTCATATTAACAACATCAGTCTATGAAAAGAAGATAACATTAGAAAGAAAACACTGACTTCCATTATTCAGGTAATTAGAAAACCATGAGAACGTGTTTTCTCACTTACATGCCTCAGCAAGTTAATTTTGCTCTTCCTTATTTTGCCTGACACTTGATAGTAGAAATTCATTGGCTGGAACCACCCCTGCCCCGCTCCAAAAAATCCACATTAACAAAAATAAAAGAAGAAATATCTCTTTTCATTACTGTACACCAAATTAAGTGTGAAAATAATCAATGTGGTGTTATGAAATGAAGAGTAGAAATTAGGGTTGAGTTTTCTTCCTTGCCCTTGTTGGATTATTCCCAGATAATGTTTCCCAAAGAGAAACATATATTTCAATTTATAGTGAATTTTGTGATCTGATACTTTATGTGGGTGTTTAGCAAGTAGCAATAGAAGAAAGAGCACTAATCTGCAATTACTTTACTGCAAATCACAAGCTGCTAGAAACATCACTTACTAATTGTGTCCCAAATTGCTTGTGTAAAAAGGCATGGACGGGCCATGGAGTTTTGTTTGTCCTATTACTTGCTTCTGTAAACTGGAATGCATATTGAGTGACCTGTGCAGTCATCCTAGGTCTCCTGGAGGACACATGGGCCCTTTATGTTTGGGAAATCCAATGAGGGGCTGAGAAGTAGGCATGAGGGCTTACTATGTGTAATGGCACTTGTCTGTTCCTACTACGATGATAACAATAGCAAAGATCAAGAGATAACAGCAGTGGCTGTATCAAATACTTACTAAATCTACAGGGCACATTGCATCTATATTTTACCTTTTAACTTAACAGCCCTTCAAGATAAGTTGTATTGTCACTGTTTCACAGATGAGAAAATGTGGCACTGAAGAGGGAAGTGAGTCTCCCTTTATAGCACAGCTAAGAAGTAATGGAGCTGCAATTCAAACACAGACTTGACCAACCCAAAGTCCCTCTCTTTGAATTAGTCAA
The DNA here is from genome assembly GCF_008692635.1 of Crocuta crocuta. Lineage (NCBI taxonomy): Eukaryota > Metazoa > Chordata > Mammalia > Carnivora > Hyaenidae > Crocuta > Crocuta crocuta. The sequence goes on along the minus strand of NW_027530514.1, from coordinate 194,425 downwards.
AGGTGGGCAATTAATATTTGATATCAAAACTATACATGTGACACACCCATTCTATTGATGACAGTATGGTTTATTATGGCCCCAAAGAGGAGACGTGGCATGCTTGCCCCAAGTAAATGTGTTTTGCCTGTTTTTGTTCTGGATTTTGTGACTTCATAGCTGCCCCTTCAAGCTTATTCCTGTGACTTGCCCTCATCCCTCATGCTGTGACCTTAAGTTACTCAGAAGGTGTAATGGAGTTTTAGTGGAATCAACGAATGAACCACCCTTTTTTTTTTTAATGTTTTATTTATTTCTGAGAGAGAGAGGCAGCATGAGCAGGGGAGATTTCAGAGAGAGAGGAAGATACAGAATCTGAAGCAGGCTCCAGGCTCTGAGCTGTCAGCACAGAGCCCGACGTGGGGCTCAAACCCAGGAACCATGAGATCATGACCTGAGCCGAAGTTGGACGCTTATCTGACTGAGCCATCCAGGCGCCCCTGAACCACCCTTTTCAATACCTTCAGTACCCATTTCTGACTAAATAGAATTTCAGTCACACTAGAATATTTAAATCTTTCTTTGAGGAGTCTCTAGGTGTAGCCTGGACTCACTTCTGGGTTTCCTTAGAGAATGAAAGTTTTTCTTACCTGAGAGGGAACTGGGAACCCCCTGGAGTCTAGAATTTGAGGATTTCTTGGAGTATCGGGAACTAACCCATTTCTTGTGAGATCTTCAAATCTGACCCAACTTTCAAGTCCTTGGAGAAAAGAGACTGCCTGAGCTATTTCTGTATAAGGTCACATCATAAAATATTCTGTTATGTATTTTAATGCTTAGGAATTCCATTTATAACATTGAAAGGACTGGGGAAATTCCTCCCACAGTCAAGTTCTTTTGGCCAGCACAGCACAATCACATTGTCTTTGGGAAAGACACACTTGCTTAAGTTCTCCACAGCTCCCTCTGCTATCTGTTATATCATATCCTTCCTGCTTCCCTAATTAATATTCTCTGCCTGACCCCTGAAGCTGGTTGTTTTTGAAGCCCCCAGAAGAGATAATCCTCTAAACTTCTAACTCTACTGTTCTCTGATTCTGTAATTATTTCCAGTTTATAAAACAAGATTTGTCCCATACTCAGGACCTCCTTTGCCCCATACTCAGACCCTCCTTACTTTTCTCCACGCTACTTTTCTTACCTTTTGTGCCCAGACATCCAGTTCTTCCACCCACTCTTGACTACAGTGCCTCACTTGTATCTTGCCCCCCTCTTCAATGTCCTGATGCCCAAAGTACTGCTATATACCCTTGCTTTATTCTTTTTGCTCAATTGTCTGTCACTATAAGGAACCACAAAGATAAGCTGTTTAAACTGATTCGTGCTGAGAACGAATGGTGTGGAGTATCTCTTACTTTACTGTTAGGAAGGAGGCGGGGTGGAATGAGGAAGTCCTTATGAACTCCAGTGATTTAGTTGGTGTATTGCCAGGGTGGTGAGGGTGAAGGGGTTGTGGAAGAAGAATTCATCTTATTTTTAACACTGCCCAAAGAATGGAGAGAAAGGAGAGGCTGTGGCCCCCAGCTTCCAGGAGGCCCTTCTCCTTTCTGTGTTGATAGGAGGACTGGTTGTAACCCTACATCTAGACATCGCTCTTCCTTCCTTCCTGTAGTACGCATCCCCTGTGACTATGCTCTGGCCCCAACTAGATCTGACCTGGGACCTTAGTGCCTACCTTAGCCCACATGCAGTGGGTGGAAGATGCTATGCTTGATTCTCCACATGCTTAGTTTGCTTTGGTTTTAATTCTACAACCAGTTTGGCAGAGTGTCTTTCTCACAGCTCTATACGTGGAGAAATTAAGGATAATTAACTCAAGGTCTCACAAATAGTAAATGCTAAAACAAGTTCTCAAACTAAAGTGTGCCTGAATCCCAAAGCCAAGGCTTTGCCTCCAGACTTTCTTAAGTTCTCAGAATATGCCACCTCCAGATACCTGTGGTCAGAAGAGGGAGAAATACCCACACATTCCCACCCACTCCTGGACTTGGTCTTCAGAGGGACCTCGAAGCAGGGTCTTATGGGACACACGTACCTTTTCTCCTGCACAGATAATCTTAGCTGTACTTGGTGTTACTATCTCTTAACTGTCTCCAACTCAGCTGTTTGTGTAGCTGCTTACCAATTAACTTAACCTAATTATGATGAGCAGAGTGATTATGTCAAAACATTCAGATTTACATTGCCTGGAGCTTAGTTTTATAATTGTCAACAACTAGCTTTCCTTTTGCACATCCACATAAATCAGCATTGCTCCTCCTCACAGAAAATCTTACCTGTGAGATAGCTTTTAGTACCTTCTTTTGACCAGTAAAGAAACTGAGACCTGCACGGTTAGTATTAACACACAGGTCTTCTGATTTCAACTCCTATAAGTAAATCCTTCTCCTATATGTATGGTCTCATCAGCTGTTACACAAGTGGTATGATAACCTGGCTTCTACAAAGCAAAAACTAAATAAACACATTGATTAGGCTCCCCATGGTAATCTAAGCACCCCCCTCACCATTCTGGATAAGGGTAATTCGACTCCACTCATTCAAGGTCATTCCTTACTCAGATCCAGGTATTCTTTTTTGCAAGAGTGGAGACCACCTCCCCTGACACCTGAGATCACTAACAGACAAGACCCTAGCCACTTGTCCATTTTAGGACACACCCACATAGTGGGTCAGAGCTGACTGACGAAAGTATTTGAGTTTATTCCCAAGTTATTACTCAACTATTTTGCCTGGGAAACACTGTCCACTCTGATAATAAAAGCTTCAAAAAAAAAGAAAAGCTGGTATCACTGTCCTTTGGGGCAGACCTGCCCCAGCCACCAGGCAATATTGTCAGGCCCCAGACATCTATTCCTCCTCTACTCATGCTTTAAAAACACTTCCCTATGGTCTGCATTCTTGGCATACAGCATTGTCCCTCCTCTATTCTATTTGTTAATATATCAAGCCAAAAACAAATATAGACAAATAAACACATAGAATGAAAAAGGAAAAAAAAGGCAATAAAAAAGGGTTTCAGAGATACCATCAAGTACATCCTTTATACAGCACAGCATCTTTCAGGACCTCCTGGGTGAAAAGGTTTTTAAGAGTTTACTCTTCCAAGAGTTTCCCCCACCCCTCTCCTTTATTGTCTAAATCTAGACTGGGATCTAAATATTTACTTTGAGCATTTCTGTATCTCTACATCTTTTCATTTGCTGCTGCTTATCATGTGTGGTTTGGGAAAACAGATGAAGAAGCTGGTCAGAATTATACCTAAAAAATTACTAGGATCCCTGTGATAGTGTGACGTTCCTCCTATAAATAAACATATACACTGAATAGTGCCAGAGCTTGTGCAATCATTCTATCTTCAGATATTTAAAAATTGTTAATTTTTTGTCAACATTCAAACAGTTGAGGGGTTATCTGAGGATAGGTAAAATTTGGTCATACATAAAAAATAAAATATAAAAACTTAAAAAAAATTTTTTAATGTTTTATTTATTTCTGAGAGAGAGAGAGAGAGTGTGTGTGTGAGCAGGGGAGGGTCAGAGAGAGAGAGGGAGACACAGAATCTGAAACAGGCTCCAGGCTCTGAGTTGGCTGTCAGCACAGAGCCCGACGTGGGGCTCGAACCCACGAACTGTGAGATCATGACCTGAGCCGAAGTCGGACGCTTAACCGACTTAGCCACCCAGGTGCCCCTTCTGTTTTCAATTTAATTGGAAAAATATTTCAAGGCATAAGCTTCCCCAACTGAACCACCTAGGCGCCCCTAAAATATAAGAGTTTTACAGAAGATATTTAATGTCATTCTTGATACCTTTTGTTAAAATTGTGCCTTATTTATCTGTAGAATATATTTATTTTTTATTATATTTTTCCATTTATTTTAATGGTGCATAATGTAAAATCTCTATATGCAAAAAAGTGAGTTTTTGAAAATTTCAGTCTTTTAGTATCTTGTTTCCTCATTGTACCTGAGTTACTAAAAAATATAAGCTCGGTAAATACCTATCACCTTCCGAAATATTTCATATCAAAATTGAGCATAGTTAAAGTAAAAACAGTCCTTCAGAGTGAGAGGAGCATTATACCTATAAAGATAATTGAAGAGTTTTGACTATTAAAAATGTCACATTAAGTCCTTAAACATTTTTTGTTCATTCAAAGTTCTCACATTTGGGAACTTAATTTACTGATGGTCCATCTACAATTAACTTTGAAGTTTAAAATAAACTTCACAGAGACAGCCGTCTGGAGCCTCTGGTTAGAATACAAATAGAGTGCAGCTATTCTCCAGTGTGTGGGGATCTCTCCTGTAAGCAATCAGAACAGAATGAGTGAGGGCCATGACACAGAGGCAGGGACTAGGGGACAGAAAGTCGTGAGTCTGATTCCCCCGTGGATGGAGTCAGGTTCCACACAAGAAAGGCAAAACAAAATCTCCGGTACAAAGAGATGTTCTGCAGTCTCAGGCAGCATGCTCATTCAGTGTGCTATAGTATCCCATGGTGTCCCCAAACACATGGGACACCAGGTAAGAGAGCTCTGAGCAGTGCCTTCAAGACACTGAGAGCATCAGGTGGGGTGCAGGTCTGGAGCAGCATCCTTATGTACAGAGTAAAACACATTTGTGATAGATGGGCCCTAGAAGATTTCAGTCCCCCTGGAAAGAGAAATTTCAGAGGTGGCAGATTTTGTAGTAACTGATAAGTTGTGTTCAAATAAAGATTCAAAGACCAGATGTACTCATGCTTATAAAGTATTAAGCAAACTAGGGGCGCCTGGGTGGCTTAGTCGGTTAAGCGTCCGACTTTCACTTAGGTCATGATCTCGCAGTTCGTGGGTTCGAGCCCCGCCTCGGGCTCTGTGCTGACTGCCAGCTCAGAGCCTGGAGCCTGTTTCAGTCTGTGACTCCCTGTCTCTCTGATCCTCCCCTGCTCACGCTGTCTCTCTCTCTCTCTCTCCTAGAAATAAATAAAACATTAAAAAAAAAAAAGTATTAAGCAAACTGGAGTGTACCTATGTTCATTTAATTTTTTCTTACTATTGTTGAGGTCAAATTTACATATATGAAATGAAGTACAATTTGATGACACTGCATGTAGTTTTAAAGTATTTTTTAATTGGGGTGCCAGGGTGGCTCAGTCTGTTAAGCGTCTGACTTTGGATCAGGTCATGATCACACGGTTGGTGGGTTTGAGCCCCACGTCAGGCTCTGTACTGACAGCTCAGAGCCTGGAGCCTGTTTTAGATTCTATATCTGCTTCTCTCTCTGACCCTCCCCTGCTCACACTGTCTCTCTCTCCCAGAAATATATAAAACATTAAACATTTTTTTAAATAAAATAAAGTAGTTTTTAATTATAGTTTTTTTAGTTGAAAACAATAATTCTTATGCAACCTCAATGCTGAAGGAAAAATAAAAAATAAAACAAAATCTCATCGGAAGTTGACAGTATCTGATTCAGTAACTGATTTATCTTCTATTTCAATAGTTATTTAAGAGTTAAAGAGTGCAAGATTACATTTATAACAGGTGAATTTCAAAACTTAGCTGGAATAGCTGCAAAAGTGTTCAAATGTGCTGTTTCTACAGGATCTTTTTGCTGTGCAATCGCACATGGCCACACTCCCATGCTTAGTAATAATTTCATGGTCATCATCATCATATTTTCGAGTTACTCTTCCTAAATATTTGACCTGCTTCCAGTAATCTGTGCCTTCATTTCCCACTCCTCTTTGCCTTATCTCCCTCGTTTTACTGTGTTTCATGAAAGCAAGGCTTGTGTCCTATTTAGGGTTGTGGGCAGAGAGCACTAGTAAAATTTCTTGCCATATGTTGTTGAATCAAATGGACTCAATGTAAAACATTGATGTTAGCAATGACTAGGTATCTTCCTGCAAGACTTACCATAGAAGAGGCAAAACCTGTGTAGCATCAAGTACCGCTGCTATCAGTGCTGATGTCATCTCAGTTCCCCCAAGCACACTTAGAATGCTAAAATGGGGCAACAAGTGACTTCTAGAATCTGTGTCCAGAAAAGCCTAATAGCCCACAATAGATAGAAATGTGTTTCTATCTTTCTATTCTTAAGCCACAATAGCAGAAGTGTATTTTTTTTTCAGTTCCTTCCATTCTTTGACTCATAAAAAGGATGCTAATGTATAGTATATATTAAATATCACATAGAGTACTATGCATGAGTTATATATAAGTAGGGTTCAGAGAGCATAAAAAGAATAAAAACTACATGCAATTATTGTGTATCAGATAATGATTTAGAAGTATCCACAATTATTAGCTATTTAATCATAGAATTTATTAGCTCAAATTGACTTTTCTTCTTAGTATAGGTTCTTGGAAGCTTGAACTCAAGTTCAAGATTAGTAAATACAAAAGGTCTCAGAGTATGTGATATAATATGTTTGAAATGAATATTTATTCCTTTTTCCTCTCTGTTTGCATTAGACTTGTGCCAATTATATGGTTCCTTTCTATAGCCTCAATAATAAAGAAATTTCAAGTTGGAATGTATAGTTCTATTTTTACAAGTATTGTTTAGAAACCAATTTATAAACCCTATGATTTATGAAATATTTGTGAACAAAACTCCCAATGTCTTTGGAATGCTCCAGATGAAAGAGAGTCTTGTATTGAGCAATTTGCCAGTTTGAGACCTGCCTTTTACAATTGCTCTGCAGTTGACCCTTTAGTCCTATTTTGAGTTACCAGATGAAAATAAGGTTTCCCTTCAAGTGGTGGTTGCTAAGGGCAACTGCTACTGACGCCAAAAGATGAATACTCTACCTCCTTAGTATAATGCTTACTTTGTGAGCTAAATAAAGAGCTAAATTGCAGAGAAAGAAGTCGTATAAATGTGAAATATCAAGAGAGGAACCGAAACAGGAATATTAGAGATGTGAAAATCAAAAAGAGAATTATTATCAGCAGTTTTTCGGTAACTGCCTGATATTTTGGATAGCTATCCTAATCTCCTGAGTACTCTGCATTTCCATGCATCATAGCTAGAAAAATAGCAACAATATGCTGGTGCAAGACTTTCTTTTGTAGCACAAATATTTCATTAGTTCTTAGTGGATTTTGAAAAAATGCAAGTGAGGTTCTGATGGAATTGCATACTAAGGTATTCGCCAACTTTTTGTCTTATATCTATCTTCAAAAGAGAGTTAGCTTTTGCCATCACCATTGCTTTGTGCTGTTTGGAAAATTTGTAGCAGATAGGGTCAGTTATCTCAACTGCAGCTGAGTAATAAATACATTGTTGTTTTTTTAACGTGGGTTTTCCTGTCAATAGAAAGTGTTTATAGAAGCATTCATAATTGCTTTGACCAAATTGTGCTATTTTAATTTAGCCTTTGCTATGATTGCAAAAAATCTTAACAAAAGCTCTTCATTGTATCCTAGGCATTGCTGTTCTTGAGGGGTGAGTTCATTTCTCTTTCACTGGCATCTCCTCTGTGCCAGGAGTCACAGACTGATTGGGAAAATGGACATAAAATTAAGCAATTCAGATTAATGCACTGTGAACTATAATCAAGCCATAAACTAGATGTTATAGGAACACAGAGGAAGAACTATGTTCACTGACTGTCAAATGTAGCTGTGGATAGATGGATAGATGGATGTGAGAAACATCTGCCTGAAGGACCATCTCCTTGATTATCAAGGTTCATCCAACTGGTCTGTTTGCTTCTTTGCATGTCTCTTTCCTTCCTCTCAACTTCTGAAGTTCACTTATTGATTAAAGAAGGTAACTTAGCTAGTGAAAATTCTGCCTCCCCGAATAGAGATTCTGGAATATGTGTTTTTCTACCTAAAATTCTGCAAATCCATCTTATGTGAGCATGAATGTTTTTGACATTTTATAAGATGCTGGACAAAGAGGAAAAAGAATTCTGTAGACACATCTTGCAACAGCTTCTGTTTCCTCTTGTTTCCCAAGACAGTCCTAACTTCAAATGAGTCCTCCTACCCTGGTTAAGATCCTATTTATCAGACTTTATGTCTTGAAGCACTTGATTTTGGAAATATGGTCAATGTAGCAAAAATACACAGGAAGGAAGGAAGACCTGTGAGGCGCTGCTGTGCTGTTTTGCAAAATTTATGATAAGGAGCAATAAGAATTGAGATTAGAAGCTAAGGGGGTACCTGGGTGGCTCAGTCCATTGAGCATCTGACTTTTGTTCGAGTCATGATCTCACAGTTCATGAGCTAGAGCCCCATATAGAGCTCTCTGCTGTCAGCGTTGAGCCCTCTTCAGATCCTCTGTCCCCCCCCGCCCCCCGCCCTGCAACTCCCCTCCTCGCCTGCTAATGTTCTCTCTCTCAAAAATAAAAAAAGAAACATTAAAAAAAGATTAGAATATAAGCATGTAAAGACATACTATAGAACATTTTGAATGCAATACTAGGAAGTTTGGACTTTGTGCTCCAGGCAGACAAGCCATCAAATTTTTCAAAAAGAGAATTGTGATCATTTAAAAAAAATTTAAGCTTATTTATTTATTTTAAGAGAGACAGACAGACAGTGTGAGGGATAGAGGAAGAGGGAAAAAGAGAGAGAGAGAGAATCCCAAGCAGGCTCCATACTGCCAGCACAGAGCTGGACTGGGGGCTCAGACTCACAAAACTGCAACATCATGACCATAGCCGAAACCAAGGGGCGGATGCTTAACCAACTGACCCACCCAGGTGTCTGGTGATCACTTTTTAAAAATATAATAACGCTAGTATCAAGATGGAGAATATATTGGGTATGGGGTTTCAGGAAAGAGATTAAACTTGGAAGTATGTGTTGTTAACTTATAGATAATAATTAAAGCCATGGATGGGAGGAGCTAGGGAAAGCAGGTAAAATAAGATGATAAGCAGGAAAGAAGGAAGGAATCTTTGGGAGTATATATGACTGGAGATGGAGAAACAAGCAAGCATGACTGTGAAGGAGTGATTGGAAAGAAGAGAGCCAGGAAAGGGTGAGCATTTTAAGATAGAGAAGTTGGTAAGGAAGGGGTGCCAGATGCTCCCTGGGAGTCAAGTAGGGCAAACATTGAAAAAGTACCAGTGGACTTGCAATCAGAAGGTCATTTGAAACTTCAGCTATTTGGGTTCACTCTGTCAAGGAAAAAATCTGTTAGTACTGGGGTAAGAAATTTCCTAGGGGCAAGAGAGGGACTCTAATGGAGTAAAAATTTTTCTCTGTAGAGAAATAAAGTACAGGAAAATGAAAATAATCTTATGGCACTAAAGGAAGCCCTAATCATAGAATTACAGGACTATTAACTGGTTGTTTAAATTGTGCCACTGTAGGCCAAGGCTCCACCTTAACTATTTCGGATAGGTGAATATTTTAATTGCTTATATTGAATCTAAATTTTGAGCTAATAAGCAGATGTATTAAAACTAGCATCCCACTGATTTAATTTGGAGAGAGACATTTATATTAGCTGTTTCTAAGACTTTTCTTTCAACTTTTCTCAAAACCATAGTTATTTCACAATTGGTTCTCAATTTTGAAAGTAGAACTGCTATACTAAAAAATATAGCTTCAAATATTTTAGTTCCTGAGGGTATCAGAACTCCATTCTCTTTATTCTTTTTTTTTGCCAGTTTTTGGCTTTAATTTTTCAGATTTAATTTCTTCCTTTGGGCCCTTACATGTGAATGCCAGCTACCTTCCTCCTGGCAAAAAACTAGGACAGTCCCGTTCTAGCCCACCCTGTTGTAAGCAGCAAGCTCATAGAGGGTAGTGAGAAAAAACTTCTGGTAATTGCCCTCTTCAGTATTTCACAAGATATTATTTTCATGAGAAAGAATACACAGGAAGTATGCAACATCTGTGGCCCTCAGAGAGGCCTTGCATGGGGTATGCGGGGAAGAGTACTTGGTTTTGCAGATAAAGTAGCTGCACGACTGAAGGTTTCTGTTATCTTGGTCTGAATGCTTAACATGGTGGCAGATGCATCCTTTCTTTGTGTCTGTCCTTCATTCTCAGGGATTGAGAGATGCAGAAGGGACATGTGGCAGATTTAGGAAAAAATGCACTGGCCCAGAAACATGGAGTCCTGAACTTTAGTTCTAACTTAGGCCCATATTGACTCTGTAATTGACTGTGGGCACGTCAGAAGCAGGCTGAGTCTGAATTTCGTCATCTCTAAAACAAAAGCAACAATGTGCCCTGAAGACCTCATAGAATGGTTATGAGGATCCAGAGAGCAAACACCTGGACAAATGACCTGAAGAAGTGTACTGTTGTCAATATATTGGAACCACATTGTTCTGTTATAGGACAAGTACTATAGAGATATTTGTACACATAAATGATCATTGTTGTAAAACAAAGAAAGTAACATATGTCTGTATTTCATGACTCAGTTTCATTTACAAAGACATTAATTTCAACCTAAGCTCTATACTGTTTTAATTTTCATTTTTAATTATGAGTTTTTAAGCTAGTTGTGAGGCACAGAAAATATAGATGTTCTTGTACTTCCTCATAGATAGCATGGTATTACCATTTTGCATCATTTCCTTCAGATTTTCTTGCAAACAAATGAAGTTTACGGATACCACGGAAGCCCCACTATCCCATCCCAGTTTCTTTCCTTCTCTAAATGTTACTATTATCTTTAAGTGGGCAGCTATCAGTCCCATGCATGCATGTTTTTGGGCTTTTACTCGACATCAATTTTTCCATAAAGTATATGTACATATATATAATTATATATTTTACATATGTGTGTACATATAATATATGTATACATACATATATACTACTGTTTTGGAGGATTTAAACTTGTACATAAATACTTCATTCAAAAATAATGTATGGGAGATTCATCCAAGTTACCCATATAGTTCTATTCATTTTAACTTGAAAAGAGAACATGAGTTCTTATATTACTGGTAGAAGGGGAAATCTGGACAAATATTTAGTAGAACAATTTGGAAATACTGAGTAAATTTCAGAGAATATATATCCTGAGCTGAGAACTTATACAAAATCTTTAGAAACTCACACATATGTAAAAAACGTGAATAAGGTTTTTCATAGCAGTGATTTTAATAATGAAAACATGGAAGTAATCTAACCAATTAGTGAAATGGACAAATAGTGGAATACTATGTAACGGCTAAATTAGCGTTTTAGGGGGCGCCTGGGTGGCTCAGTCAGTTAAGCGTCTGACTTCGGCTCAGGTCATGATCTCACGGTTCGCGGGTTCGAGCCCCGCGTCGGGCGCTGTGCTGACAGCTAGCTCAGAGCCTGGAACCTGTTTCAAATTCTGTATCTCCCTCTCTCTCTGACCCTCCTCTGCTCATGCTGTCTTTCTCTCAGAAATAAATAAAACATTAAAAAAAATTTTTTAAATAGCATTTTAATAAGGCAGTATATGGTAATCTTAGAAAAATGATACAACCATTAAAAACATGTAGCTATAAAAATAATACTTAAGAAAATCTGTGTGTAAAAAATTATTTAATTTGGACACCTGATAAAGCATATTCTCTTATACTTTACTCACCATAATTTCTATATAATCTATTTTTGTTCTAAAGCAGTGTATTTGGATTGCATGAGATAACTACAGGAAAAAAATAAGACATCACCAAAAGAGATTCAGGTTAGTAAATAGGCAAGATCTACTTTTCAATTTTACTTCAGTGCTTTTATGCAGTGCTGGATGGCAACTCCTTTTACTATCTTTTAGTAAATTATAATCTAAAAAGTCCTTTAAATTAGTGTTATTTAGGGGTTATCTGCTCTAAGATCTGGCATCTTAAAACATGGGCTGAAACATAGATAGTAAATTGGGGATTTCCTAAAATGGAAGAATACAAACACTTCTGGATAAAGTCACTCACAATATCTTAAATATGAATCAAAATACCAAATTTATTTTTTTCAATGCTTCAGGAATACATCTATTGCATAAGGAGTAAAGGTGCATCCATAATTTGAAAGATATTTTATCACTAAATAATGATTGACACTTCAGTATCACATATTAGTAACTATAGTGATAAACTCTATTAAAGATGAGGATAACCAAATGATTGCTACTCACCCTTCTTAAAGTCTTATAGTTGCAATCAGTCATAGTATCATTCTTTATTTTCATGTCTTGCCATGTTCATCACTGTGATGCTGATGGGATATTCTTCTAACTCATTCTGTAAAGCTAATATGCTATAAATCAGGTGATCATTAAAGTTAAGCAAGGTTTAGTGTTGTGATTTCATTCTACTCAAGAATCGTTGAGTGACCTTTTCACATGAAACAGTATTTCAGAGAGTATTGATTCTGCAGCTCTCGTAGGATGGATGTTTTTACCAGCCATACAGACTATTCATATTATCCCCTAAAACTTCCAATTATGTATTTCTGGGCGCCATTTGAAATGAGGAAGGAGCAAGTGGGATGCAGGAGGTGGAAGGAAGGGCCATGTAGAAGAGTTATAGCATCAAGTAACTCATTATGGGTCACAGCTGTGTTTATTTCAGCATCTTCTGCTGCTGAAATTTGGAATACAAATTCTAGGTTTATTCCTGGAAGAACATTTTTCTCTTAACTAGATGCAAAGAAAGCAGGTGAGGGCAGCAAAACAAACTGTAATCCAAGATGAATTGCAGAATTGGAAAATTTAAAAGAAATGAGGAAGCGAGAAAGTGTTGTTCTAGTCTTCTTTCTGGTATGAAATATTATTTATCAGATGACTGTCAGGCTCAAAGTAACAGTGACTAGAGATGAGATCAGTGGCTAAATGCTGACAAACTGCCATTTACAGATGCGCAAAGGGCTCCACTGGCCAAAAAGAGATTTAAACAATTCATTTATTCTTGTCAGCTGATAAAGACCTTGCTTAGCTCTTCTCTTGACCTCTAAAATTGATGATTTAGGTAAAAATTTTTTTTTGCTATAAGAGCTAAACTATCCTATTTGACTGATTGTATTATCAAGTTTATTAGAATGCCAAACTTACAGCTTCATCGTGAGCTATATAAATGTTACAATCGAAGAACAAACAATGTCTCTGCTACTCTCAAGAATTTATAATTTGAGGGGTTGAAGTAAAACTCAGAATCCTTTAATCAGATGATTTTCATTCTTAGCCACTTATTTTGATTTATGTTAAGATGCAATGACTAATTTGAACTTTGCTTAATTTGAAAGTTTAACATGATATAGATTATGCCTAAATATTCCCATATTGGAGTGCTCCTTATTATTTATACTGTTCAACTTCTGTGAGCAAAATAGTTAACATTTTTTTGAGTGTTAACTACATTTGAGGCATCATACATTCCATACATCACACCTCACTTTTTATATATTATTCCATTATTCCTTACTTTTTATTTCTAAACTTTTTAAACATGTATTTTTGAGAGACAGAGCACGAGTTGGGGAGAGGCAGAGAAGGAGATACAGAATCCGAAGCAGGCTCCAGGCTCTGAGCTGTAAGCACAGAGCCCAATGCGGGGCTCAAACTCATGGAGGATCATGACCTGAGCCAAAGTTGGATGCTTAACCTACTGAGCCACCCAGCTGCCCCTTATTTTTTATTTTTAATTATTCATCTGTAAATTGAAGATAATAACTAGACCCATCTCAAAGGCTTGCTTGAGAATTAAATGAGATTATTTATAAAATACTTTGAACAGTAGAGCGTGAACACTCAATAAATGTTAAGATATTAAAATCAGCTGCTTTGATAATCAAAACAATCATGAGAAAATTAATATAATTTTTAATAAAAACAGGTAGTTCACAAAGCTATGAACTGACAACACTGAGATGCAAAAAATCGTAGTTATGTTTGGTTTTAGAGTCTAGTCCCTTCATTCAAAGAGCTAAATAGAAATTAAGTTTTTTATTTAACATATTCCAAATTCTTCAAACAAACCCTGACATAAACATCCCCATCTCTATCATCACTATCCTAGCTCCATTCAAGTCTGTATTCTCTCTCCCACTCAGTTGTTTTTCTTGTTTTTTGTTTGCTTTAAAGTTTTATCAGGTTTAGATAGAGTTTCTCTTTTTAGGATGCAATATCCATTATGAGGTTCTCAACCACAGTGCCAGTTATTAGGTGTGTCACAGGTAATTTATTCAAAACATTCAAATAGTACAATAAAGGACTAATGTTTATAAATGACTCTAAACATAAATTATAGCATATACAAGATTATCCTTAAGACAACATCCCATTCACTCCATTACAAACTTATGTTCTTTCTTGAGAGTGAAAACAGTTTCCTGGGAATCTCACATAAACTGCAGCCTTATAATCAGCTCACGTCTGCAGAAGGGTCTTCCATGCCATCCATCACAATTACTGGGTTGAAAGATGGAGAATTGGCTGAGCAGACCCTCCACTCAGCGAAACTTCCATGGAGGTTCCCTTCCTAACTTAATTGACCAGGTGAATCATCAGATTCATCAGAAAACCTGTAAGTTTGGGATCAAATGACATTTTACCCCTTCTATCATTTGACTACATTGCTGCATACCAGTTTCATTTATAGTGTCAACTCATTTTAGAAGTACAGCATCAACACCAACATAAAGTTCCAGGTGGGATTTTAATGCCAAAAATATGGGGGGAAATTTTAGTAGCTGCGTTAATGACTCTCTGAGAAGACTGATAAATTGTATTTTGGTGCCCTTTGCAGAAGGCTCAAGGTAGAAGGCTGTTTAGTGAGAGCTTTATGTTCATTAAAATTTAACCAGCAATTCAGAAGAATCAGCTGAATTTTTTATCTTTTTGTGAAAAGGTTAACCAATACTCACATAATATTTAAGACTTTTTATCCCAACTTTAGACCCTTTGAAATAAATTTCACTTGGTTTAACTTGTTTTTAGTTCTTATAAGCAAGTACCAAATACTGTGATCCCAGTTTTCAACTAAAATACTAAGAATTAGTAACAAATGTCATATTTTTGTAAGTAGGCAATATTATGAATTCAATAGCTAAGAATTATTTTGTGTTTCATGCATATGGTAGATGTATTCAGTAAACTCTGTATTACATCACTACACATCACTATCGGGAATGTTCAACTAAGTTGTTAAATTATTTTCATATTAGAAATTACAGAATAATCTAAAATACTAAAATTATAGAACAATTCACAAAAATATAGTATTAGTTTCTTGGCTGAGGTTCTTAAATTGTATATATTGTCCTAGATTATTCCTTCAGAAGAAAGTCAGTATTTACAAACTATTGCCTTTTCAGTGAAGAAGCATTATAAGGGTGAAAGTGAGGCTGAACAAGTATAAAATCCTAAAATTTGTGTAGCAATGTGAAATGTTTCTCAGATAAAGGGTAGGAACCAAATGCAGTCACTAGTTCATGCAGCTCAAGGGAAATAAAGGTGGACATTCCTGAATTATTGGTCAAACTAAAGGAAATACAGATTTCTTTTTTTTTTTTAATGAGTATATAAAAAGGTTTAGGAAACAGTTTTTTCAAGTGATAAAAAAAGTATTAAGTTCTTGGAATGTTGCAATAAATAGCTAAGGTTCACATAGAGAAAGATGTGTTTTTGAATTTCAAGGAACAAAAACTCCCTTTGTTTTATTTCACTCTGTGGAAATACTTTAAGACTCAGCCCCAGGTCTGTGTGCAACAATCAGATAAGTTTGACTGTTGTTCTCCCATGTCCTCAGCATGTGACTCATGCATGCAGAACATTGACAAACAGATTCTCATTGTCAAGGAGTATTCATTACCCTAGACTTCATTGCAATTGAAAAACAAATGGTGACTTTACAATAAGATTTCATTTCATAAAGCTGTACTTTTGGCAGACCCAAGTGAAAAAACATTATTTGTATTTAGTATTGTTCCGAGCATTCAGTCCTATTATCTCCATAGAATCAGTCTTGATTCCTTTTAAAAATACTCAATCTTTCTCCTTCTCTCCATCCCTGTTATCCCTGACCTGCCTCAAGCCTATTCACTCTCCCATCTAAACAGCCTCCTAACTGGATTATTCTCCTCCACGCCTTCCTTGACACAGCCACAAGGGTGGTCTGTTAAGGTGCACATCTGTTGCCATTACCCCTTTTCTAGAGCCCTGCAATGACTTGCAGTTCAGCATACAGAGGACAAGCGCTAATGAGGGCAGAGCACACCCCCTCTGTGTAGGAGCAGCCATCTCTCTGTCTGCTTCCCCCTAAAACAGACTCTGTTCCAGCAATCCTAAACTACTTGCAGTGTCTTGCCCTTTGCATCCTTTGCCTTTGCCCATGCTGCCCCTTACTGCCCATCTTCTTTCCTTTACTCCAGTTTCTCCCTTAGACTCCACTCCTAAGTCACTTCCTCCAGATGTGGGTCAGGTGGCCCTTGTTTGTGAGCCCACGGCCTGGGCCTGTCTTTTTTACTGCACTTCCACGTTGCTTTGTAATGATTTGTGAAGAGTCTGCCTCCCTCAGTAAATTAATTTTGGGGGGATAAAAACAACGTCGTAAGACTCCAACAAAACCAGAAAGGGCTGAAAATGTCTAATTAAGCCGTTTCTTAAAAAATATTTTGCCAGACCCAAGGTACATAGACTTAAATTCTTACAAAGAAGCATTTGCAAAGCCAGTTCAGTCTATAAAGTAGCAAGTTCAGGTGGTTTAGATATATGTCAGCGTTTTTAAATCTTCATTTGGTCTGATTATTTTAAAGCATTTTTCTATTTATCCATTTCTGTTTGGAATATGTGTTCTAATTTTCAGTTAGATTGCGAGAATGTACATGGCTCTGAAAAGGAAGTAATTACCCAGGATGAGGACGTGCGATATATTTGCTGTTCCTGTGAAGCTTGTAAAACTAATCATTCAAAGAGATTTTCTCTTAAAATAAGGTTTTAAAATAGGGCAAATTCAATAAATCATTTACTTGTGGCTGCTTTTAAATACCAATATTTTGTACTCCATTTTTGTGTGCCTTAAAATATATGGTCAAGCCATACTTTTCTATAAAAATAAAACTGAATCTTACCTAATTCCCTCTGAATACTGATAACTGCACATAAGGTGTTGTGTTTTTAAATTTTATTAATAGCTTCTATTCTAGCCTTGAGCTTCACATTTTTAGATATGTTTTCATTATCATAATTAGGTTTGGAGGAAGATCATTTCCTATTTTCTTCCTTTTTTTAATGTATGCAACACAAATCTTTAGAAAAATATTTCTCTTTACGTTTATAGAATGATGGTGAAATCATGTTAAGTTTATCAAAAAAGATTGTTTTTTAATGCCCATAATGAGCAAACTGAAATATTTGCAAGTCATTATTTAAGTCTTTAAATAATACATTAACAACATGCATGTTCTTTTTATGTCTCTGTAAATTGCCCTGTTTCTTATTTGTCAGAGATTACCCAGTGAGAACCCTGTAGGGATGTCTGCAAGAGGTGCTTAATAAATTCTTTTAGGCAACACCAATAATGACTTTCTTTGCTTAGTACAATATACTTAGTATTTTTCCAAAACATAAAAATCGTGTATAGAATGATATATGCCAATACCAACTTTATGATTTGAGGGACCCCTTCCTAATAAAAAGGAAACATAAATATGAGTTTACATTTTCCATATGTCTTGTTCTTGCTTTTTAAAAAAGGTAGTCATGGTTTTTCTGGAAAATAATTATGGTATGTAGTGGAAAAGTTCCTTAATTCATGTAAAATGTAAAGTTTCCTCTTTGCTTAGAATTACCAGTTTTGTAATTAGGAGGGTTTTTTTTTTTAACGTGGATTGCTATTATTTCATCGTTATGTATTTCTGAATTCCAACTCCATTCTATTATATTATCTCTTGATTTGGTGATAGTATAGAAAACATACTATTTCCTTTCCTTTGTCTTCCTCTACTCCATTAAGTTCATTGCATTTAAGAGATGATTACCGTGCTGTTGCATATAAAATATAAATGTTATTTACAGAGAAGATGTTACAGTTGAAGATTTTATTATGTCCCCTCAATTCAGAAACAAAGAGAAGCATTCCAGGGCCTACCCAGTAGCCCAGCCCAACTTTCAAGTTATTTCTGACTTGATTCTTTCTTGGTGTCTTTGCTCCAAATAAACTGAGTTAATCAGTGTTTCTCCAATAACATCTATTCTTTTCTCCTTCTCTGCCTTTGCTCAATCAGTTTCTTCCACCTGATGTGCTTTCCTCTGTTTTTGAGCCCAATCCCATTTACACCAGTTCCCTTTACCACATATGTGATGACTTTCTTGATACTTGCATCCTGGATGTCCTAAGTAATTACTTGTTCACTTTGATTTAGATGACTAAGTTGTGAGGACAGGCATCCTGGATCAGTAGAATTCACTGCATGCCTATCAATCATCAGTGAAGTTAAACAGCAGAAGCTAAAGCTAGAGTATGTCTTTATATTGAATCCATTTACCATTTTTGCCAGTGTTTGGTAAGTATGAATAGGAAAGATACTTTTCCAAGATATAGATGGTAGAATTGCCTCCAGAGATTAAAAGAAATCCTTGCCACTTCTTTGTGGAGACTTTGCATTTTATGAGTAAGAATATTTAAGTGGGAGCAGGTTGAAATGTTGAAGTTCATTTAATTGTGCAAGTGTTCTTAAAAATATGCCGAGCATTACTGCCGGTAGGAATGCAAACTGGTGCAGCCACTCTGGAAAACAGTATGGAGATTCCTCAAAAAATTAAAAATAGAACTATGCTACAACCCAGCCATTGCACTACTAAGTTGTTTATCCAAAGGATACAAAACTGCTGATTTAAAGGGGCACATCCACCCCAATGTTGAAAGAACCCAGATGTCCATAGACTGACGAATGGATAAAGAAGATGGAATATTGTTCTGTGATCAAAAAGAATAAAATCTTGTCATTTGCAATAATGTGGATGGGACTAGAGTGCATATGCTAAGCAATATAAGTCAATCAGAGAAAGACAAACATCATAGGATATCACTCATATGTGAAATTTAAGATACAAAACAGATGAACATAGGGTAAGGGAAGCAAAAGTAAGATCAAAACAGAGAGGAAGGCAAATCATAAGAGACTCTTAAATACAAGAGAACAAACTGAGGATTGCCAGAGGGTGTTGAGTTGGGGAATGGGATAAATGGGCAAGGGACATTAAGGAGGACACTTGTTGGGAGGAGCACTGGGTGTTATATGTAAGTGATGAATCAATACATCCTATTTCTGAAGTCATTATTACACTGTATGTTAACTAACTTGGATTTAAATTAAATGAATAAATATGCCTAACATTTTTACTGTCAAAGTATTTTTTTTTTTAAATTTATTTCTAGGAGAGAGAGAGACAGCGTGAGCAAGGGAGGGTCAGAGAAAGAGGGAGACACAGACTCTGAAACAGGCTCCAGGCTCTGAGCTGGCAGTCAGCACAGTGCCCGACGCGGGGCTCGAACCCACGAACCGCGAGATCATGACCTAAGTGAAAGTCGGACTCTTAACCGACTAAGCCACCCAGGCGCCCCTGTCAAAGTATTTTTAAAATAAAACATGGCTAAGGAGATAAATGAAAATTTGTAAAACTTAATTTCTCCTCCTGTAGGAATTTGTGTCCGTTTAAAAAGTGAGGTTGGGCAGCAGGAGATTTTCAAAGCAATTATCAGCCCTAATTTTTGACACAAAAAGAGCTGTTAGATTTTTTACTTTAATTATTCAACTTAAGAGCTAATTTGTTACATTATTGTTATAATATTGCTACAACATTGACAGGCTCAAATTCCCTGAAATAAATGATCAAAGGAAGAAGTCTAGTATAAAATTTAAAATGTTATTCTTTTTGATACTGTTGTCTTACTCAAAAAAAGAGGATTTTTGTATGTGAAAATTTAAACAAGAGGAAGAATAGCAAACTATTAAAATGAGGTATTACATTTGCATAAATTATTTTGGAAAAAAGTATTTGCTAAATGTTTACTGCATAAAGAGCTTGGTTACTTTGAAATTTTAGTTGAATAAGGCAGCAGATATCAAAAATATTAAACATCATAAAATTAAATTTGCTTAAAATGCCACTAATAGTGTAGTTGTATTTTCTGTTTTAAAATGAATTTTTGGGTGGCTCAAGAGGGCAGCACCTTATTGGCCACTGTAAATCTGGCTATCATTATCTTTCCTTTTATTAAAGTAGGAGCATTAAGATTCTCTGAGTATAAAGTGTGAAATCGAAAGATGTTTTCTGTTTAAGTTTGAGACATTCTGATAAATTTATATAAAATGTCTTCTTATGATTGAAATTTTAAAATGTCTGTTCAAAGAATCAAAAAAGATATATTCACTTATCCATTTGACATGTACTGGTGCTTTCTCTTTGCCAGACACTGTGGTAGACACTCAAGATGGAGAGATGAATTACAACTATAATTCCTCAGAGATTTGCAATACAAACAGTATAAATAAATCCATACCCAAATAAATACAACAAAAATAATTAATGTTATGTAAATGTGTGTATGGGATATAGTAGAAGCATGAAGATAGCGACCATACTTGCCCATGGCCTCAAGATGGGTTCTAAAGTATTTATTATATATAGTATAATGTATTTATATAAATGTATATCTTTACAAATGCAAAAATCTGAGAATAAATGTTAATGTGTGTGTACATATTCATATTTTCAATCAGTTATGAATATCAGGCCATAATAATTTGTTTCATATTTTTCTCATGCCCAAATCACTTCTTGATATTATATTAAGCAAATGAGAAAGCATATCAACTCCATTAAGCAATAAATTCTTTATTTTAGTAGATTCCTAATGTGGCACACTAAACTGGTGTCATGATGGCCTTGTAAGTATCAAGGTACCTTCCTAAAAGATATTAAAACCAAGATATAATTTAACAAAAAAGGAGAATGTGACTCCTGCAAATGTTCATAAAAGAAAAAGTGTGGAGCAGTTTTGCTATTATAATCTACACCATTAGTGATTATAAAGTATCATCTTTATGTGTTTATTTCTTATCCAAAGAATAATACTTACAATCACATGTAATAATTTTCTATGCTCATTAATATTAATAAACATGAAGATACCCACACCAGCATAATCATCCTGCCTGTATTGTACTTAAGATATTTTAGGGAAAATATATTAACCTAATTGTTTCCTGGTGTCCATATCAGAGAAAGAGATGGCTAGGTAACATGGTCATATAAACTGTGAGTGTGTGTGCATTTGTGTATACCCCTTTGGACATGTGTACCATCCAGGGTTTCCAATTGGCAATGGCAGTACAACTTCATGAATGGTTTTATATGTATATTCACAAAGCCACCTGATTCTTTTGAAAGTATTACCATTTCCATTACTAAATGTGAAATTTTAAATCTCACACGTGTCGCCTATTCCACTGGAGAACCAGTGTTGTTGACACTTTTTTTTTTTTTTAAATATCAGGGCAGAAAGGGTAGTTCAATTAATATAAATCAGTATCAATTTGTATCAGTAATAGAAGTGTTCTGTATGTGGTATGTAATCATTCTTCCTTCACTGGCAGGCATTCTCTAGTTTTTGAGTGTGTGTGTGTGTGTGTGTGTGTGTGTGTCTACGCTTATTTCAGAACTTTTTAAAATGACATCATTGTATGGTATATCTGGATATAGTAGGAAGTGAAATAAAGTGTATATTTATCAATCAAAATGAATATTGTTAAAAAATATCCAAATATAGCCCTTAAGATAAATTATAATGAAGATAAAATGCTTAAGAATATTCAGCTAATTCCATGATTCTTTAGTCTCTTGGAATTTGAAGTATACACCCTGGAAAATAGTTAATCGAGGACAGAATAGAGATGAGATACCAATTAAAACTTTATCTGTATATGTTTAATTTTTCAGCTGCTATAAAACGTCTTAATAAAATCTGAATCAAAAAGACTCTTTCCCTACTGGCATTCCAAAGCAAGTAGACAAGTGTTCAAGGTCTATAGCTGACATGGCATTTACTCAGTCAGCTAGTACAGTCAACAGTCTGACTCTGACCTTTTACCCAAAATCAGCTCCAAACCTATAGTTCTTCTTGGTTTCAGATTCAGACCTTCCCCTCCATTTCTCTTACTGATCCTAAAGTTACCATCCCTACCTTTGATGAGTCTCATCATCTGCTGTTAAACCACTCATCCAGAACTTTAAACTGCTTTTGAGGAAATCATATCATCTCTTCAAATTCGGTCAACAGTTTTTAAGAAATCCACCTCCTGCATAGCCACACCTTCTATTTTCCCTCCATTGACATGCTGTTGTATTGCCAAAGTAACTGCCTTCTATAAGCTCCTAAAGAAGTCTCCTCACCATTTGTCTATTTCCTTAGTTTATCTCATACTCCTTTTACCCAGATTTTGCTTTGGACTTTTGTGAATATGTTCTCCATGACACACAAAACGTACTTTCCTGTTCATATTGTGTTTCCAAATCTCATCCAGTCTTCAGAGCCCAGGCCCAGTCGTGCCTTCCAGAAATCTCCCCCATGGGTTCCCCTCTGGATACTCTCTTAAATCACTCAAGTACTTATTAGCAATACAGGATGTCTAGAACTAGTGATAAATGTTTTCTGTTGTACTCCAGTGATATTGTCTCTGTAACATTGACTCAGCTTTTTAAGAGAAGGAGCCATGTCATAGTCTTCTCTTAATCCTTATTAGAACACCAAAAGACATATCAGGTCCTCAAGAAATACTCATTTATTTAATATAGATTACAAGGATCATTATGAAACTTTAAAGCAGTAGTTTTAAATCAGGGGCAATTTGGGACATTTGGCAATGTCTAAAGACCTTTTTAGTTGTCCCAGTTGGGAGGGAGGTCCTATTGACATCTAACGAACAGAAGCCAGGAGTGCAACTGAACGTTCTAACAGTGCATGAAAACATAACGAAGAGTTATCCCAACCTTCCAAATGTTAGTAGCTCTGAAGTTAAAAATCCTGCGGAAATAGGTGTTACATTTCACAGTGAATAATCTAGGATCTCCTATATTTCCTAGAAAGGAAGAGCCTGTAGAGATTCAGCCATGGTATGCCATTATATGCATTTCTTCTCTTTCTTACCACTGTTAATGGAAGATCAAATAAGTGCTTCAAAGATAGCCAAAGGTGATTTAAAAAATTTCTTTAAATATTCACATAGCTATCACAACAATAAGATCCAACATAAACTGAGTCTGCACCACATTTATCAAAACGTGGTAGGGATCACCTTGATCCTTTCATTCCAACTTTTTTCTTCCTAAATTTACTCTGATCTGTGCTCCTCAGCAGTTTTTACCAATTCTTATGCATATTACCTTCTGTTTTGTCAACATACGTTTTGATATTTAAATTGTAATTACAGCTGAGTGCCAAAACATTCACAAATTTGACTTTTTCATGTATTAACACATATTTCATATGTATTAAGATATGAAATTAAAGGGAGTCAGGGTAGGAAAAATTTGAGAAAAAATTTGAAACGTAAAAGTCTTACAGATGTTCTTAAAGACATGAAATTATTCAGAATTTTACCTTATTGCAAAGAGAAAAAAAATATTAGGTTTGAACCTTATTAGACAAATTCTTTTTCAAACTTTCTTCTAAATGAAGGGACAAATCAAATAACAAAATTATAATTTATCTTTTGGCTCATGTACTTTTCAATAAGCAGTTGGGTTCCTATCAGGATATTTCTGGAGAGAAAGAACGTGATTCTCTAAGGAATTACAAATATTACATGTAAAGTTTTTATTGCTGCACCTATTCTTGACACATTCAAAAATAATATATTATCTAAATATAATATTGATCAGTTTTCCTCTCTTTCAAAATTCTCTAAAAATAAAACAAGCATAGAAAAAATTACTTGGTTTGGACTAGGAGTCACTCTAAATGTGTACTTTTATTGCCTTGTTTTTAAGACCTTTATTTCAATCCATACAAAACATTCAAATAATTTAGTCCTGGAATCCCATTCATTGGCAAACTAAAAGACCATCCAAATAAATAATAATCTGGGATTATGCTTGGTCCTTGGAAAGGAAATATTTCTAGAAATAAAAATACTGCTATTCCCTTTTTCCTGTAATTTTCATAGTACTCTGATGGCAGTTTTATGGCCACTAACAGAGATTTGGCCCAGAAAAGCATGTTTAAACTGAGGGTGCACCCCTGCTAAATCAAAATGAATTGTGAAATAGCTAGAAATGCCACAACTTCTCTTCATGTTCTTCAAATTGTTTCAAGATGTTTTCTATAAACTTCCACTACTTTTGCTTTTATTTTTTTTACTCATTCATTCAGCAAATATTTACTAAGAACATACCATGTATTAGCCACTAGTCTTAAGTGTCCAATCACTGGTAAGCATAGCACACATTTTTCCTGTTTGACAGAGATTACAGTCTGATAGGGCAAGTAGATAAAGCCCAAATAATTATATAAATAAACACCTTTTTTTGTTCATCCAAAAAACATGCATTGAGTGCCTTCTATGCTGCAAACCTGTTCTAGACTTCGAGGACATAGTGCCAAAACCTAAGAAGCTGACCTTCTGGGAGGCAAAAAGACAGTAAGCAAATAAAAATAGATAGATATTATCATGACAGGTGTACTATAAAAAATTAAGTTGTATAAGGGCATAGAAGATTTTGGGGATTGGGGTAATATACTTCAAGACACAGTGGTCAGGAAATATTTGAACAGAGACCCGAATGAAGAAAGAGAGTGAGTCATGAGAGGAGAATTCGAGGCAGGAAATGACTGACATATTAGGGAATCCACAAGAGAAATGGGGTGAGTGAGGGAGTGTGGTAGAAGACAAGATCAGAGAGATAGGAAGGGGCCAGATCTTTTATGTGGCAAACAGCTTTGGTTATTACAAACTGTGCAAAGTGCTTTATAACAAATAGAAGTGTTAAAAGAACATGTAACTGAGAGCCTAAGCTAACCTGGGGAAGTAGAGAAAGCTTCTGTTGGGGATTAAATTGTGTTCTTCCAAATTCATATGTTGAAACCTTAATTCTCCAATGTGATCATATTTGAAGATAAGGCCTTGAAAGAGGTAATTAAGTCAATGAAGTGGAAGGGTGAGATCCTAATCCAATAAGACTGGTACCTTTATGAGAATACAGAGATACCAGGGACCCATGCACACAGACAAAAGGCCATGTTAGGATTCAGTGAGAAAGTGGATGGCCATTTGCAAGCCAAGGAGAAGTGCCTCAGTAAAAATAAAACCTGTCAACCCTTTGATTTGGACATCTAATCTCCAGAACTGTGAGAAAGTAAATTTATATTATTTAAGCCACCCAGCCTGTATTGTTTTCTTATGAAAGCAATAGCAGACTAATACAACTTCCATGAGGAGGTGGCCTCTGGGCCAAACCTGAAGGATATATAGGAGTTAATCACTTCAAGTAGCGTAAGGTAACAGTATGTGCAAGGACCCTATGTTTGAAAAGCACATAGTGTGTTTGAAATTCCGAACGCCTGTTGGCTGCAACTCTGAGAACAAAGATAAGAACCACACATGGAAAGATGGGCGAGGTTGAGGGAAAGCAAATCATACAAGGTCTGGTAGGCTCTCTGAAGGATTTTGGCTTTTATCTTAAAGGGGCTGATGTGATTTTTAAAAAAAAAGATTTAGCATTTTTAAACATCATCTGGCTATGGAAAATTAGAGTAGGGAAAGAATGAGTGCCGGGAGACCCACTCTAAAGTCCCTGGAAAGGAAATAGACTGAACTGGAAAGAAAGTGATGAAGATGGAGAGAAGTAGATACTTGCAGATGAAGCTGCCAGGACAGGGATTCCTCCTGCATCTTTGAGTCTTGCAGATGGAAGGAAGATGATACCACTCTCGAGATGGGGAACACTAAATTCATACTTTTATCTCCAAACCTAATCAGTTCCATTTTGAACGTGTTGAATTCTAGATGCTTCTAAAATATCCAAGTAGAGAATGAGTAAGTGGATAAATCTGAAGCTTAGAGAACAGATGAAAGCTGGAGTTATAGACTTGGGGTTCACCAGCATATATATAGTAGTTGAAACCTGCTAGAGTCTCAGTCCTCTAGAGACAGGGATTTTATTTGTTTTGTTCACAAATTTATCCCAGGTGTGTGGAACAGTGCTGACATATGGGAGGCACTCAATACATATGTGTTGAATGAATTAATGAATAGATTACCCAGGGAGAGCATTTCATATAAAAAGAGAAACAGGTCTGGAATGAAACCTTGAAGAACAGAAACATTCAGGCTGGGTAGAACTTACAGAGACACAACAAAGGAACAGTCAAAAGAAAATCAGTAAAGTCTGAGGTACATGTAGCTAGAGGAAGAGAGCATTTCAAGAAGAAAGGTGAGTTCATCCTCTGCAGTGAGTGGCATGCAGCAGCAAGCCTAGCCCATAAATGAACACTTCTGAATCCTAACGGCTTTAAAGTACTTGAATTTATTTATCACTGTTGTCAATCTTTGAATCAAAGAAGATTTGATTTCTTATTTGCAAGATTTACCTCAGATAATAACAGTCTCTTGGAACCACATCTCTGACACATTCCCAGGATGGGTGTGTATATAATTTCATCATCATTCTTTGCATTAATTTATGATTATAACGACATTTGCAAATAATGTATTTCAAGTAATAGAACGCCATTAGCTTTTCTTGACAAGTGCACTTGAAGTTTTCTCTCTGGATGAAAGCTCAACCACTTTTTGCCTTATTATCTCCTCCCCTCCCTCTTTTTATTTCACTCTGTTCTTCCCTACACTCTACAACAAAGACTTTATTAGCTTCATGAATGATGAGTCATAATTAAGACTTGAATAAAATGGTAAAAAAATTTATTTCACCATCTGTATACCATCCACAAAAAATATAGACAGATTAATTAATTAATTACCAAAGTTGTGAGTATAATTTGTGTAATCCTAGTTTTTCTCATATAGGTTCTCCACCTTGCAGAAGAGCTATATGGAGCTCTCTGGGGGCATTTCTCATTCTCATGAGCATAGTTTTCTTATAGCTAAATTGAGGTCTGTGACCTCAATTTAGATCAAGATCAAGAATATTCAGCAGAAAATCCTGCCTCTCCATTTCATCTGAATGGCTTCTTCCTTGACGTAGATAACCCACTTGACTTTTATATGTCATTATCTGCAATGGAAAGAATAAGGAGAAAAGTCATTCAGTAGTCCTTGGTTTCGATCTCAACTGTAGACTATAAATATTTAGTTTAAAGAATACTTCTTTTTCTTCCTCCTTGCTTTATTTTTCTTCAATACACTTATCCTACTTGAAATTTTATTATATATTTATTACTTTATTTGGTCTTGGGTTATCTTCCAAGGGAAAATAAGAACAAGACAAGAACATTGTCTCTCTCACGTTTGCTGCATCCTCACACTCAAAACTATACCTGACATATTGTAGGAGCTCAGTTATATTTACAGGATAAATAAATAAATAGATGCTTAAAACCTGATAGTGGAAAGTAGATATAAAATGCTGGNACGCGGGGCTCGAACCCACGAACCGCGAGATCATGACCTGGGTGAAAGTCGGACGCTTAACCGACTAAGCCACCTGGGCGCCCCTGAAATGCAATTCTTGATATCAAGTCACACATTTGAAATTCAGGCAAACATTTTGGCTTCGGATCTAACATCTTTGTCCAACTTCTCCTAAGTGCCAGCCCCACATTGGATGTTTCCACATGAAGATCTAAAAGGTGCTTTGAACTCAAGGTATCCCACTGAAACACCCTCCTTCTCTGTTTCCTGCCCCCCTCTCTACAACCCTCACATCTCTGCCTCCTTAAGGCTTTCTTGTCACCTGCTACCTGCTCCTCTGAGTTATAAAATGCCTCACCTTCCGATACCCAACGTCTCAACCATGTGTCCCCTGTCATGGTTCATTGGATAACTCCCTTCTCCAGACAGTTGCAAGGCCTCCTAAGGACTTCTGGTACCTCTAGTTTCCTTTTTTGTTTCCAGTTGATATTCCATATTCCAGATATTCCACACTTAGCAGTGTGAATATTAATTAATCAATAAAAAACATTAAGTTTTTTGTGCATCCATTCTAGGTTCAAGGAATAGTCTAAGACCAAGTAGAGCTCTTTGTCTTAAACGAGGGCATAAAGACTAGATATGCTCATGTCACTGTCCCTATCAAAAATGTTCAAAGAAACTTTCCCATTTACAGTGAGTAAAACTTAATCCCTTAAAATGATTTTCCCAAACTCTCTTGCCTTACTAGTTTTATATCAGATCCTTTCTATGACTCTAAACACAAACACTCTACATAGCTCGTGTGTTGTTTCCAGAAGGGTTATGCACCTCATCCTGAGTTGTGACTTTCTTCAACTCATCCCTCTAACTGGAATGGATGCCTCTTTCCCCTTACACACGTGATAAAATCCCATTCATTCTAGATGCCTAACTCAAATATTTGCTCACAGCTTTCATTCATTCCTCTGTAAGAGCACTTATATCTGCTGTGGAGTAGGTTCTGAGCACCTTAGAGACATATGCTCCTGGTGAGTTCATTTTTTAAAGGCCTCTTATTCCTAAGCCTTAATTTCCCTACATATTTGAGATTTCAAGTTCATATCAAATAATGTCTTTCTAAAGTATCCCTAAACTCCCTCCGATCATGCTAGACATGTTCTGCAATGCTACAATAACTGCTATGCTCTATTTCTCTACAGTTCTCCATCCTTGAGCTGTAGCAACAAGGAAATTTTTATAGCCCATTTGGTAAGAAGACTCACACTATCTTTGGAGTTCAAAATGGAAATGGATCCTCCACTGCACTGAATGGATCCTCATAGAATGTCCTGTGCAAGATGGCTAAATACTCTGCTTTCCCCTTTTTTTTTTTTTTTTTTTTTTTTTTGTGCTAATGTAGCTCAGGAGCACTTGCTTGTGTATTTTATGCCTAATGATTGTGTGGTTACAAAAGGACATAAAAATCTCTTTTTGTCATAAATATAGATAGCGGTAACCTCGGGTATTATTTGGTAGCTAGGGTGATTTCACTAATGACCATCAGACTCAGAGCTTAATTGTCAACTGATATATGTCAGAACTCCATATACTGTCTAATTTCCATCAGTTTCTAAATGGTGACTGCTAATGTCAAGGCAGTTCTAAAACAGCAAAAACTTGATTTCCCCTTAATATCCTGAGAATCATATTCATGGGCACCAGGGAGTCTGGGCAATAAATCTGATGGATTTTTGCCATCATATTTAGAGTAAACAAATTAATGCTAGAAACAGTTTTCTAACAAGAGATAATAAAGGAAATGGGCAAACAAAAATAAATGTTACAAAGAGGAAAAATACGGTCTCTGTGAGCAAATTAATTGCTTTTGTAAATTAGATGGAACTTTTTAAACCTAGGCAAGAGTTTTAAAATTACACAATTTAGCTAAATAATGTAGTATTTGCTCCTATCAGCAAATAATTGTCTTTCTATTGGCCAAAATTGATGTTTAAATATGTCTTATGAAAAAGAAGTAGTTGCCAAATTATTTACTAGTGAATATTTCTTTAATTGGACTGAGGTAAGTGAGAGTGTGATTCATCCCTAAAGTGGCCAATTTCAGGCAGGTCATTGCAGGGTGGGTGTGAAGATTAACTCCCATCTCTGTAACTACCAGTGAGATCATTAAGGAACACATGTGGTGTTTGTAGCACACAAACTGGACAGTATCTGGGTGTGTTCAGAGTACAACTAAGTTCTCCCAACCTGTCCCAAATCCTCAGGCCAAATCCCTTG
Source organism: Crocuta crocuta (assembly GCF_008692635.1). Classification (NCBI taxonomy): domain Eukaryota; kingdom Metazoa; phylum Chordata; class Mammalia; order Carnivora; family Hyaenidae; genus Crocuta; species Crocuta crocuta. The sequence goes on along the minus strand of NW_027530514.1, from coordinate 164,584 downwards.
AGGCTCTGGCTTTCACCTTGCAGATTTTGGCTGTTAACCACAGTTACAGTCTTGTACACTGCAGGTTTTCAGAAAATGTTTGTGCTTTGATTATTACAAAGGCTTTCTTGCTACAGAGGTTTAGATAAGATCCTGAAGCATAGGATAAAATGGGTAATGAGTAGAAAAAGCCAAATGTAAGTTTTGCTGAGACCAATTCCTGCCTTCTCATGGTGGTGAGCCTCATTGGTATCTCACTAAAATAGGAGGATGGACCCTCTTCTTGGCCGGAAATATACTTGCTTAATAGTGTATGTAATTTACTTTTTTTTTTTTTTCTAAATAAAAGTTGTATATACTTGTGCTCACTTGGCAGTATATGTACTAAGATTAGACTGATATAGAAAAGTTAGCATGGTTCCCACACAAGGTTGACATGTAAATTTGTGAAGTGCTCCATAGTTTTATAGGAAATGTAGTTGATAATATCTAACAACTATGGTGACAGATGGTAGCTAGATTTATCTCGGTGATCATTTTGTAATGTATATAAATGTTGAATCACTATGTTGTACTCCTGAAACTAATATTATATGTCAACTACACTTCAGTTTAAAAAAGAGATTCACAAACAATAGGTGTTCAGGAGTTTCCTTCCTTAAGATTCTGTGACTCACATTTTGTGAAGTTGAACCAAACAATTTGAGAGTAAAGTGTCTAACTTATTCCTCTCAAGTAATTCACATAAAATATAATATTGCTAAATAAATTCTGTGTTCAGACCAAAAAATATATATATTTAAGATGTATAACACTGTATTTTGATGTACATATATATAGTGAAATGAATACTATGGTTAAGATAATTATCCATCTCCTCACGTAATTACCTTTTCTGTGTGTGTGTTTGTGTGTGTGTGTGGTGAGAGTACCTAAGATTTACTGTCAACACATTTCTAGTATACAATGCTGTGTTGTTAATTATAGGCACCATACAATACATTAGATCTCTAGAACTTCTTCACCCTGCAGAACTGCTTCTTTTCAAATATAGACATGTCTAAATTAGAAAAGGGAAATCAATTATAAGATGACATTTATAAAACATCTTTAAAACATCTTAAAAATAATATTTGGTTTATGCTATTGTATTTTAATGATAATTAGATAATCTAATGCTGTGAAATTCTAATGATATCTCATACGCAGTTCTTAAAAAGAATAATTGTTTCACAGTATCTGAATATCCTAATATTGTCTCAGTTTTTCAAGTCTTGAGAAATCTTATATCTAAAAATAATTTTCCTCCATAGCATATATCGAAATTCAGAAGTTCAAGATTGATGTTTGTGGCATAATTACTTTTATATTGTTATATGTAAAATCATGAAAATATGTTTGAGACCATAATTAAGCACCTATTTCAAGTCACTAAGAACTCTTGTACAGTTAAGGATGAAATACAGTGAGAGAACAGTTGACTTGTAACATGAGAGTCCATGCCCAGAAACATTATGTGTATCATAGAAAAAATAATGCAGTGGATTTTATTTTTTTTAAGTTTTGAAAAATAGATCATTTTCACATAGAAAGTATGTCATATGAGTTGTAACAGATTAAAAGATAGCTGATAATCTCATTTTACTATTCTCACACCGTAGTGTTCAAATTTAAATCTTTTGCTGTCTTAAACTTTCTATATCCTTTCTGACCTTTTATTTAATGCAAACATTTTTATAAAATATATACACAAATTTAAAGAGAGTATAATAGCATATTTATAATAATTTTTGATGATAATTGTGTGAATGTCATCTAATAAATGAAACCTCTACTCTAAAGAAATCTCAAATGAAATAAAACATCAAGAAGTCTTGAGGCACCTGGGTGGCTCATTTGGTCAAGTGTCTGACTCTTGGTCTTAGCTCAGGCCTTGATCTCAGCATCGTGAATTCAAGCTCTATGTTAGGCTCGGTGGAGCCTACTTAAAAAAAAAAAAAAAAAAAAAAAAAGCATTA
>NW_027530514.1:152427-162503 GCF_008692635.1 Crocuta crocuta | reverse complement strand
CATTAATAAACCTTAATGTCTAGGGTCTTACACAGACAAATAGATAACAAAACACATATGTCTACCTAGAAATTAAAACAGGTAATATAAAGAATGGTGTGGAGGGTGGGGTGATCTGAGTTGAATTTAAAGAACTAGATCTGATTGAACAGGCCAATTCTTCTTTTCCTATAGACCCTCTTGGGGACATAGATCCCATTATATTTAAAACTTGAATACATTTTATTGGCTCATGGATTACTTTAGCTCTGTTATTAAAATTGTTTCACTTCGAAATATATCATTTTGAAAGATTTGCAGCAATGTTTTATGTCTGATTTCTTTAGAAAAAAATAATGAGGTCTTAAATACATTTTTAAAGGATAAGATATTGAGACTCAAAAATACATTTCAATAAGACAATGTGAATTGATCTTAATAGTTACCATAATAAATTTTCCACTTACTCAAATGATATTGCTATTGTTCAAAATTATTTTAGGCTCTTATTTTGGTTTTGCCTTTATAACCAAATTATGAGCCACATAAAAAAATTTCCAATATGTTATAGTTGCATCTTGTTCTTAACCCCAATGCCATTGCCCACCTTAATTATTTATATTGTTTATCATAAGGGACTCCAAATATCCTTGTATAGCCTCCCACAATAAAATTCATTCTTTGAGTAAATTTAAAAGAATCAGATGCCGTTCTGAAGGAAATTAAAAATTTTGAAATACTTAAAAAACTTTCGTGAGAATAAATGAATGTATAACCTTAAAAAGTAACTGTTTTATAAAGGAAGCCAATTATTTGGGTGTGTAAGATATGGTATGTGTGTGTAGTCCTATATGTTTATTCATTTATTTACTTATGAATGTACTACCATAATAGTATGAAAAACTATTCTTAGCATCAAGGAGGCATTTTAAATGTTTCTCATTTTGTTTTAAGGGTTTTTTGGCTTAGTAGACTATTCATTTAGCTTTTTTGCAAAACCAAATGCCGTGGGTGAAAACCTGCTTTAATTGTTGGTCTTTAATTGTCATCTCAACAGTTTTACTTCATGCGAATTAATTCTGGGCACCACATTTTGTGAAGGCCGGGTCTGTAGCCGCAAGATTAACTTTATATTCACGTTTGTATGACATAAACAAGACCACATCTGTTTGGTTCACTGTTATATGGCTGTCATAATACTCAGTATATAGTAGGTGTTCAATTACGGTCTCTTGAGTGGATGTCAGATGTCAGACACACACCTTGTCATTTTTAGGTTTTCTAAAAGTGTTATTTGAGAGACATGTTCAACTTTGATGAGATGAGATAAAATTATACTTTAACAAAAGCAATCTTTAGAGAAGAGATTGCAGGGGTGCTTATTCGTAAAACATAGAAACCTCTTGTTCTTTAGCCACTTTTTCCCCAGTGCCACGTCAAAGCAGCAATTTAAATTCATTTATGCATTTAATCTATACAATGTTTATTAAACACCTAGTATAAGCCAAAGAGTGTTCTAGAGACCAGGAAAATAGCTATAAACAAAATAGAGCTCCGATAGGGTTTGCATTTTAGTGGGGGCAAATGATGATTCTTGAAGATATTGTATTTGTGAGTATTGTTTCTGATTATTGACAAACTATGAGTAATGATCCCAATGCAGCGGGGTCTCACTGGCGTAATTTGGTGAGCTTCATAAACTGTTTCACAAAAGAGAGTGCTTTCCAGCCAGTTTGAGCAAATCTAGACAACCCGGATGCCTAACACCTCATGTTCTTTCACCACTGTTGTAAATGGTTTTGCTTACGAGGAGTGGTTGACCACTTTCAATTTCTCAGGAGTTACCAAACAATGTCTTTATTGTAAGATCATTCTTGGATGACATACGCTTTTAGAAAATAATACATGTGAAGCGTTAGTAGAGGAACACTTTTTTTGATACAATCTCTAATAAAGGCTACAGGCTTTGGGCTTTTAATCTTAGCATTAGCCACGTATTTAAAGAGTAGTTAACACAGCATCACCTAAGTCCCTACTTAGAATCCATTTCCATGAGGCTACCCCTAGATGTTTTAATGTGCATTTAAACCACAGAAATAAGAAATGGGTGAATATTTCTGTTTATGCATTCATGAATGAGTTTCTGAATTTCTCTAAAACAATGAAAAATATTTCTAGTACTAAGGAGGTGTTTGAAAAATTATGTTTTAAAAGTCATTTGTTTAGTAGATATTCACTCAGCTGTGGCAGTACAGTAGTAACAACAGTAGCTAGAATCCTGCCTTGCAGTCTTCCCTACCGTGACCTCACATGACTCTTTTCTTCCCAAACGTCACACTGCCAGTCATTAGCTGTAAATCTCTAGAGGGCAAAGACTGTATTTTATATGTGTACCCCCTCCAACTCCTACAGCCACCCCAGAACATACACAGTGTCTCATGCATGGCGTATTCGTATATTTTTACAAATTGGTTTTGGTTAAGAGCTATAAAGAACCCTCTCTTCTTCCTTGCTTTACATTGCTACAAATTTTCCTTGAGTAGCTTTCCTGAGAAACTGAGGTTGCCCAGGCAGCAAGCATTTACTTTTTTTTCCCCTAAATTCCTTTTGATAACCAGTATCTTATAAAAGAGTTCCTCTGAACTGATCTCTAAGAGAGTCTGAATAGTTATGTCACAGACGTGGGCCTCATCCTTTGCTGGTCTGCCTACTCTGTTTGCCACTTTTCCATCAGCAGTTGGTGGCATTCAGCAGCAGCTGCCTTATCTTCATCTTGCTTTTCACTTGAAGATTTGGGAGCTAAGCCAGGTCTCGAGATTGCCTTCTGCTCCATCTTATGGTCTTATTTGAAATCCTTTCACATACTTGGGGGGTGCCCAGGCAAGGAAGGACAAAAAAAAATGAGTTTCTCCCCACTCCCCAGCATAAGTCCCATTTTAGGCCTGCTTTTGCAATTACTAGTATTTCATCAGTTGTTCTTTTTGTATTGAAATGTAAAAATATTTGGGATACCTGGATGGCTCAGTAGGTTAAGTGTACGAATTTGGCTCGGATCTCACAGTTCATGAGTTCAAGCCCCGCGTCAGGCTTTGTGCTCTCAACTGGGAGACTGGAGCCTGCTTCAACTTCTGTGTTTCTCTCTTTCTCTGCCCCTTTCCCGCTCATGCTCTGTGTCTCTTTAAAAGATTTGAAATGCAAAAATATTCTAGCTTTGTTTTCTCAAAATAACTTATAAGAAATGGTTCAAACATGGATGTAAAATGGAATCAGTGAAAAAAGAGATACTACTGAGATCAGAGGTAAGGATATTCATTCATTCAAAAACTATTGAGCATCTACTATTTGTTTGGATCTATGGGGCAAACAAAGATGAACAAAACATAATTGTACTCCCTTAAAACATGCAACCTAGGTGGATAAATTGGAATCCTGCCCTGTACCAGCAGGTATCTGAACTCAACTAAGAATTTTAGACCTCTATACTATGCTAGGTTTTCAGATGGAAAAGTATTATTCGTTCCCTGGAGAAGTATTTTGAAAGACTACTACAGTCTCCCTTCCACAAAAGATGAAGGACATTGAGATGGAAGATAGAGACAGAGATCTCTCCAAGACATTAGGCATCGCTTCCTGTTCCATTCTACCTGCTACTTCCAAAATTAACCCCAGTAGGAAGCCTCTATACTCATAGGTTCCTTTGAGTACATCCCAAACTTCTTAAGTAATATAAAACCAAGAGAATAAAAAATTTTAACTAACTGAAGCCCAGCTATATACCAGCAGTATTTCATTCAGTTCTCACGCCAATGAAATGAGGCAGATATTTTACTGTGAAAAGTCTAGGTACTGAACGCCCAAGCCAAGTCAGGGTTCAAAGCCAGGTCCATGTGACTCCAAAGCCATACACACTTTTAAAGTTATAATTTTGTGGCATCCTGCTTTATGTCCTTCCTGTGAAGGTGGCATCTTCTCTTGGCTGTGGTCGCCCAGTGGGCCCTTTTTTGGGTAGCTCTTACAGGTTTCTCTCTTGTCTCTCTGGTTACTCCCTTGCTTCCTTGAACAATTCCTCAGGGTTTGGACAGCACAGTGTTACTCTGTCAGCATCATCTCCAAAGCCCTCTAGTGCTGGGAGCAGTTCTCCAGGCTTCTCCCAAGGCACTTCCTCAAGGACTGACACCCTCAACTTGAGCCCTGCGGCTTTAAGGCATACAACCAGGATCTTTCACCATTGTCCCAGACCACTGAAGGATGTGGCAAGAGTCTCCTATCCCTCTTAACTCCCATCCTTCCTATTCCTGATGGATAAGTAAAGTCTGGTGGTGACTCAATAAATGTTGAGTCAATGTTAGAGACTTGATCCAAAGCCATCTATTTGTCTGGCACCCAAGGCAGTGCTCGGTGTCATTCTACCATTTGGTCTCTGGAGTGTCCTTTGCCCCATGCCAAGGAACTTCAAACCCTGTGCTTTTGAGTCATTGTGTCAGCTTTTTATAATTTTTCTATTTTCTCCATTGCTTTTTACTTCTATACAAGTGAATGCACAGCTCACTTAACCTTCTGGTAGGTTTGCTGCTTTTAATCTGTCATGGAATGGATGCTTTTTCCTATTTTATCTAAAATGAGAGATGACAAGACTCCTAGGGCAGGACTCTTCTGTATTTGCTTAAGTTTCTGAATCTATCAAATTAATTGTTGTCTGTTCTGAGTTTTTTTTTTGCTTCCTCCTTTACTCTCAACTATATTATTTGTGTTGTTGTATCCTTAGAATAAGTGTTAAAGGATATTTTCTTTTCCCTTTGTTCTCACAAATTCTAGGCAAGTTTTGAGCATGCAATTTTCTTCAATTTCTTCTTATTTAGCCATTTTTTCAACAGAAGACGTTTCTGCTAATATGTGTAAGTCCCTTTTCAAGGAAACCATGATCAAATCAGTGTGGAGTGATATGTGATGTTTGATGTGATTCATAATTGCTATATTCATAAAGCTCCTGGAAGTATAAAACAGCGAGGATCCTAGAGATTATTTTGTCTGCTCCTTTTATTTTCAGGTCAGGAAAATGTAGACCATGAAGATGAAGGGCTATGTTCAAGGTCCCAGAGATAGTGGTCCGAGAGCCAAAATAAAACCCCTGCATTTGCTTCTTAGCTCATTACTTCTCTCTCCACTCTTATTTCTTCTTCTTAGAAAGAATCAAGTGTACATATTAAATGATTATAGATTTCATATTTAAATTTATAAGTATAGTAGTTACTATCCTTTGGGTTAACATCCTGCAGAAGATAAAACTGCAAAGTAGGAATTGTATAAATTTAGAAGCCAGATAGACAATGACCAAATACGAGGTCTGTCAGTTTCTGGCTGTAATTTTGGACAAGCTATTTAATTCCTCTAAACTTCAGTTTTCTCATCCATAAAATGGAGATTATAATAATAACCATGGAGTGAGAATTAACTGAATTGAGTTAAATAGTGCTGAGAACAATGTTTTGCCTCTAGTAATGTGTCCAATAAGAGAGATGCACAATTTTCAGATGTCTTTCCTTCATATAAAACAGGGAGCTTTTTTTCCCTTTATGCTTAAAATAGTGACTTTTTGTTATATTACAATTATTTTAGATTTTTGGTAAGCCCTACAAATAAGTTTGTAAATAGGTTTAAGGTATGCATTTAATTTCCATGGTTGTTTTTTTTTTTTTTAAATCCAGATCTGATTCTCTGCACAGAGTGGCAACGAAGTGAGTGTATATTTACAAAGGATATTTAAGTGTCATAGACCAGCATTTCTGAAAGGATGATGTTAGAACACCTGCATAAGAATCACTTGGGTGTTCTTTTTAAAAAAGGAAGATTTCTGGACTCCACAATAGATCCAATGAATGAGGATCTCTAATGAAGAAGGGGCCCAGGAGCCCCATACAAGCTAAATATGATTTTTATACACTTTAACTGTTGAGAACCACTGCTATAGATGAATCATCCTAAATACCAGATTACTTAACCTAAAATATTACTTTTAATTTCCTTAGTTAAATAATCTTTAGTAGTTCTTGCTACTCTCCAGTTTGGCAAGGGGGGCCATCCACTATCAGATTGTGTGAACTTGCCTATTTAATCTTTCCTGTGATAGGCTGAAAAATGTCTTCCAAAAGATGTCCATGTCCTTCCTAATATCTAGAAACTAGAAGTAGGGTACCTTAGAATATGGCAAAAGAATATGCAGATGTACTTAAATTAAGGCTTGTGCAGTGGACATTATCCTGGTTATTGAGGTGGAGCCCATGTAATCACAATGGTCTTTATATGAGAGGCAGGAGGATCAGTTAATATGTGAAAATAGAAGCAAGAGATCAAAGTGATGGCAGGAAGGGATACTGAGCCAAGGAAGGCATGCAACTTCTAGTAGCTGAGAAGGGAAATGAAACAAATTCTCCCCTCACAGCCTCTAGAAGCTGACGTCTTGATTTTAGCCCAGAGAGAGTGATTTTGGACCTTCAATCTTAGAACCATAAGATACTAGATACGTGCTATTTTAATCCAATCTACTTGTGGTAATTTCTTACAGCAGCAATAGAAAATGAATACCTTCATTTTCTCCAGGTACTCACCCTTTCTAGTCTTTGGCTCTGGTCCTTGCACTCTCCCTGAGCATAGTCTTATGTTTTCTCATTTCTGAGCTGTACTAACTTTCCACCTACCTGGCATGTTCTTTTTATTGTTGTTGTTCTCCTCCTGTCTGTTATTTGACTACTTTTTCAAAGATCCTTTCTCCTGTTTGCATAAAAACTTTCCTTGACCCTCCCAGTCAGGAGCGATTTTCCCTTCTCTGAAGTTCTAAAGCAGTCAAGACCTGTGCAATTTATTGTGCATCTTATAATGAAAGCCTCCATCCAGGAATGGGTAAGCATAAAATCTCTCAAATCAGAACTCCTAGATTTAAATCCTGATTCTACCACAACTACCTTAGAGAAGTTTCTTAAGCCCTCTAAGTCTCAGTCTTCATTTCCCTTAACCTCATAGGATCATGAAGCCTAGAGATGCTTCACAGAAAAGTGAATTGGCATGGTAGCTCAGTCAGAGTAATGATTTTTAAATGTGTCAGTGATAATATGAAGTATCTTCAGCATATCTCTGATTATCATCTGGAAGAGCTAGTCAACTACACTATTTGAATTTTAATGTTTGTGTTCTTATTTCTGTGTCTGTTAACTAAATGGAAGTAAACATGATAATAATTAAAACAACAATAGCAATAATAGCAAAGTGAAATAATGAAGGGAGCATTATTTTGGAAGACTTTGTTTTAGTTCTGACTTCACAATTTACTGGCTGTCTTAAACAAAATCAAGTTTCTTTAAAAAAATTGAGTTTCTTCTTCTGTAAAATGGGAATAATAATGGTATTTACCTCTTAAAATTAATTTTAGGATTAAATTAAGTGATCTATTTACATCTTAGCACCTAGACCATGATGAGAGTTGAGTACATGTTAACCATTGTTAATGGTAATCAGTATTCAATTTTCTTTTCACTTGTCTTTATTCTGTTATTAATCTTGATATTCTGGTACTTTATATATGGCAATAATATGATAAATGGGAGCAAGAAAATTGGGTATATGTCTAATATATTATGCTTTGCTATCAGAAGCATTATAGGCTACGAGTCCCACAAGATTTTAGGACTTACCATTGGTGCAATACTCAAACCACAAAAGTGTGCAAGAAATACAAAACTTGGCTACTTTCCTCCCTCTCTCCCTCTCTCCCTTCCTTCCTCTTTTTCATCTCAGGTGATTGTATGAATAGTTTGGTATTTTAAGTACTTTGAATACATTAGATTTTGGAACCATTTTTCAAAAAAAAAGTGTGATTCAATACATTGCCATTCATCATTACCTTCCCTTTACAACCTTTCATGCTATTTTAGTACAGACGAGAGCTCTCCTTATCCCAGCTAATTTGAATTCATTTTTCAAATGAGAGTTCATGAGCGACTATGCTAAAATTAAGATCTATTACATCTTCTGCACTTCCTTTGTCTGCTAATGTTATAATATGATTTTTAAGTAATTAGGTTTCTTTCGACATGATTTCTTATTTAGAAAATCAGGCTTATTTGCAAGTCTTTTATCTATACGTGTTTATATATTTCATATAGTTACTTTCTCCCCGGTTGTCCTCTAATTATTTTAGTGAGACTTGGAAGTACTCACTTTTATTTAAGCCATATAAAAAAGCTTCACATCACTAAGGAAATATGATACTAGAATGCTAGGAAAATGTGATAGTAAATGTTTTTGCCATTAAAGCAAGAAGGGAAAATGAAACTAATTCCTGTAAAGAAAAAGTATATTGAAGTATACTAAATAGATGCCTCAGAATTCACCCTTTGTTATTTATTATTTTTAAAGCAAGGAAATATTACCTCCTCCTCTTATTCCTTTGGCCACTTTTATTCAAAGGCTTCATTTTGTAATTTAAGGGATCAAATTTAAAAGGCAACTGGGAATTTCCCTCATGACCTGTGGGATAATCTCTTCCCTGTGTTTTCTTCCTAGAATATAAAATGGCAATCACAGTGGTTACAGGCCCTCCCTGGAAACCTTTCTTAATGACCCGGTGCCTTGGAAAATCATTTATTTTGCCTTAAGGAGACCCTGACCCTAGACATACAACATGCGCGTGCAAGCGCACACACACACACACACACAGTAAGTGAATTTAAAATGAGAAATGGAGACTTCATCTGCTAAATTACAAAATGTTTGTCCTGTTGAGAGATTTATAGCCTCGTGTTCTCTTTGGTCCCAGTGCACGAGTGCCATGGCTGAGAAGTAAGAGGTGGTGCTGAATGAAAACCATACTACTTTATAGACTTGGTGAGAGTGATTTTACTCATGAATAAGCAACAGCTCATGCTTGTGCAAAATGTCCATCTGTACCCTCTCATTATGGGTCTCTCTCATTAAAAAGAGGTATTTGAAGCCAAATAGAAAATATATTGTTTAATTTACCACAGATTTCAGAGCAGAAATATGAGTACCTTGTACCTTATAACATGGTTACATTTAACAAATTTAAACAGCTCAGTATAATCCTAATGTATTAGTTCATCCATTATGGAGCTAAAAACTTATCTTAAAGAATGTTAAAATTGATTTCTTAAATATTAAAATGAGGATGAATTTTCACCTAAAAAACTTTCCCTGCTTTTCCCCCAAACATAATTTGTTTTTAAAATTCAGCTAATAGAATCTGAATCATGGCGCACCCCCACGAAAAGAAAAGAAAAAATTAGCTAGTAGAGGAACCACAGTATCCTCTCAAATAGTCTTTTTAATGCAATATCAAATTACATTGTAACTTAGTAGGTGACAAAATAACACTGAATTATAATCAACTCTTAATATTTAAATATATATTCCAAAAATGTATAAACTCTATATATTTAATGAAGTTCAAGTAGCAATCAGTTTTACTATGTTTCCCAAAAAATGAACTGGTCATATAAATTGCTGGATGCGAGTGGTAGGGATGCCACTGATTAACTTAAGTAGTAAAAGTAGTATATATAGTGGGCTTGACTTTAATAAGTGTAGTAGGAAAAAAATAATTTCTATAAGAATCATTTTTAAAAACCAAAGATAGTATAACCTGGTTATTTTTATTCTTAGGAAGAATCCCATTTTAAATTAGAATATTTAAATTTTATAGTGAAAATTATTTATATAATCAGATATAATTTATCAGATGGTTTATTATGTAAGAAAAAATGAATATGTCAGTGTCATCTCTTTCTAAGTACAGTTTCCAAAAATGCCCTATTTCCAAAGTAATTTGTAAAGAGAATGCATGGATCCATTGTATATAAGAGTTCTCACTTCACATAATCTAAAAAAATATATTAAATTTGGTAAAAAATATTTTTACTTAATAACATTATTCCTTTAATTTTATCAGGGAAAAGTATTTACAAAATGTAAATAAAGCCTGTTTTTTTTTAATATTGTCACTTTCTCACAACAAATGACTTCTTTTCACTGTTAAAAATAAACAGGGCACTTTTTAAAATTCTTGTCAAAGGTGATCAGTCAATGCA
>NW_027530514.1:31532-152344 GCF_008692635.1 Crocuta crocuta | reverse complement strand
AGATTATGAAATGTTATTAAATACAAATATATATTAGTATTATAATATATATTAAATATATACATTAAATAAATACAAATATGTATTTATATATGTAATATACTCTTTTCAATTCTATCTTGTGGTTAAAGAAAAGAAAAACAAGCAAGGAATAAATTAAGAGAATGTTATAGACTGTGCTCTTCCAAAATACATATGTTGTAATGCTTACCCCCAATGTGATGGTATTAGGAGGTGAAGCTTTGGGGAGGTAAATAAGTTATATAGGTGGGGCAGTCTTGAATGGAATCAGTGCACTTAGGAGAAGAGACATAAGAGTTTGCTCTGGCTCTCTGTGGTCCATCATATGAGGATACAATGAGAAGATGGCCATCTGGATGTTCTAGAACCTTGATCTTAGACTGCAGCCTCCAAAACTGTGTGAAATAAATATCTGAGATGTGAGCCACCCCTAGTATGATAATTTGGAGTAGCAGCCCTAGCTAAGAGAGAGAGAGACTAAAGACAGAATGAAGGCCTTAAGTTCTGTGGTATGTTGATTAAAGGTAAGCTGTTCAGATCACACTCATGGCATTCAGGAAAAGTAATTTCTTTTCAAAATATTAATCAGCTGGCTAATTACTAGAACAATGCAATCCTTATACATAGAAAAGCTGTCTTGAAATGGGGCTGATGTAACTATCGTTGTTTAACTGTGATTGATCATATGCTGTATGGAACACAGCAGGGTCTTAGTATAACCTGCCATGGGGGCAGGAAGGATGAGCCATTAACTGTTCTGAGCAGTAACATCTCACATAGAGTTACTTTTAGCTCATGGGATGGAGATTTCTACTTTTCATTTTGATCAAGATTTATAGGGAAATAATAAGTGCAGGAAATGTCAAGCCCATCTCTGAGGTAATGATTTCCAGTTTTTGCCTAAGATTTTCATTTTATACTACCCAACCATTGTTCTTAATATTAAATAAAAATATTTTTACATGTAAATTCAATGATAGCATTTATGTACTCAGTGCTCCCTCCCTCTCAGAGACCCTCTATTATTTTCTGTGAAGCAGCCACTTGATTTCATAATTTTTCTGGATCTTTCTGGGCTTTTGTAGATATGTACCAAATAGCAATGACTTCCCAACAATTGCCCCTGAAATAAGTTGGAATCAATTTCTAGCAACTCTTATTCCCTCAGTAATTCTTCAGATTCCTAGATTGGTATTCATTAGCAACCACATCATTTGGCACCAGTTGAAATTTTGCTGATCTAAACTGCCCTTAACTAGACGTGGCTTTCAGTTGCATGTTTGATTTAGTTCGACTGTATCTTTCTTTCATCATTCTTGGGTCAGAAGCTATGTGAGGCATTGTCTTCTTATGGTAAAAGGCAGCGCAAATGTGCCAAAGCCCAACCAGCCAAGAACATTTTAACCTTCTACTTACGTACTTCCACTAACATTCTCCGGGTCAAAGCAAATCACATGGCAAAGCCTAACATCATAGGAAAGAAAATATGCTGGAGGTTCTGCAGTCACGTGACATGTAGCATAGCTATGAGGAAAAGTTGGGAATTGGTAATAATGATGCAGTTTGCCATGCTTAACTTTCTAGATCACAATTACTCACATGCCTTCCACACACAAAATACCTTCATTATAATAATCTCCTTTCCCCAAACATCCCAGAATTATCATTAATTTATGGAATCAGGTTCAAAGTCCAGAATTTTATGATTTATATCAGTTCTAGATGCAGCTTCTCCTGATCTTAAGACTTGTGAATTTAAAAGACAAATTGTCTAATTCTGCCCCATAATAAACATTCTCCCAACACATAATTGTGAAACAGGGATGAGATAGCCACAATGAACAGACCATTCAAAAAAGGTGACAGTGAGATGCATGTTGTAGTCACTGGTCCATAGTAATTCTGAAATCCCACTGGATGAATGTTGCCAAGTCTCCCTACCATGGAGGAAGGGAATATCTCTTGATTAGGTACTGATTCTGCCCCCTGGGAATTAGCTAAGTAGGAAAGGAGGTTGTATCAACTTTTGCCTTGTTGAATGTATTCAGAAGCATCAAGTTTTTTGAGACCAGAAAAGAAAAAAAAAACTCCTTTTTAGTTTATTTTTGACATTTTTTATGCCTCTTTAATATGACATCTTCTAGAACGCAATCACACAGGTCTCCAGATTTGTAAAGATCTCAATGTTATGTATACATATTCTTTCCTTTACTTTATGAAAAAATTATTTGGTTAATTTTTTGACTAGGTGATATATTTTAATGGCCCAAATATCAAAAAGTATAAAAGGTATAAAGTGAAACTCCTAATATCAAAAGGTATTCAAAGATATATATAAAGTGATCATTTTCATCTCTAGACTTTTCTTCTAGTACTTTTACTATTTTGTTTTAGTACATTTAGTCTGATCCTTTAAAATATTTTTCTAGTGTATGTGTAGGATAGAAATCCAACTTTTTATCTATCTGGCCACCGAGTTGTCTCAACACCATTTACTGTGTAGCCCATCTTTTCTCCATAAGTATGAAATGCCACTTTTATTATATACCACGATTCTGGTTTTTGGAGTCTATTTCTGAACATTATTTTTTTCCTTAAACTTACAATTTTATTCATGTAATAGTTTCATATTGGTTTCATTACTGAGGCTATAGAGTGTTTTATGTAGAATTCCTCATTTCTCATTCTTGTTTCTAGAATTTTCCTAGATGTTCTTGTTTATTTATTTTTCTATATAAACCTTAGAATAACTGTATTTCATTCCAAAAACAAAAAAATACTGACTTCTTTCAGGTGCCATTATATTTACAGAATTAGCTTTGAGAAGAAGAATGTCTTTATGGTGAGTTTCCTATCCAAGAACATGTGTGCATTTCTGTCTGTTCAGGTTGTCTTTTATGTCTCTTAGAAGCATTTTTAAATCCTTCATGTGGTTTGCATATATTTCTGATTAAGTAATTTTCTTTCTGATTCTATGTATGGCTTAACATATGTGATGCTGAGGAGGAAAGACTTGCTAGCTGCTTTAATCCTAGCTCTACATCTAGATTCCTGCTGGATTAGAAGAAACAGATAGTGTAGTAAGAAGGCAGATGAAACTGTTAAGTGCAAATAAGGGGACAGGTGGGAGGTGTAGCATACCTGTGCTGTCATCCTATCCAATGAAAGCCACCAGGTCTGCCTGGCATATACAACATGGGAAAAGCTAAATGTATTTAGAAAGGCCACAGAAGATAGAACAGTTGCCATTTTGAAGTGGATCTAAGAATTTTTATCAATTAAACTTGGCTGCATATAATAGCTATCCCAAATAACAATGACTTTAAACTAGACAGAGGTTTGTTTTCCTCTCTTGTACATGAGTTCTGGGTGTTGACACTCCAGCCTCAGTGTGGTAATTTCATAAACATCAGTGATCCAGGCTTCTTACTTCTTTTTCCACTACTATCTTTGATGGGTGGTTTCCACCTTCAAGTTTGCCTCATGGTTCAAGATGGCTGATGAAGCTCCCACCAGTATGCACATTTCAGGCATGAGCACAAAGAATGAGGAGGAGGGCAAAAAGTGTGCATCACCAAGCTAAGCCAACCCTCTTCTACAGCCTCACATTTTTCCCCTCCCCTCCTTATCTATGCAAGGGGATGCTCCCAAGAATATAGAGATTCTGCTACTAAGAAAGAAAGGAAAAATCAATTTCAGGAAGGCAACCTTCAATCCCTTCCACAATGAGAACATTTTTTCATTTTCTCCCCAAAGTGCAGTGAGAAAGGAGAAGGAAAATACCAACAAGAAAATAAGAAAGCGAATAAAGTGAGTACAGTTTGATTATTTTTTTTAGATTTCAGAGTCATTTAAAACAATCTAGTGTCCAGCAAAATCTGAGCTGAAAATCTCTGCTTTGGTTTTTTAGTTTTTCTCCTTCTCCTCTTCCTCCTCTTCCTCCTCCTCCTTCTCCTTCTTCTTCTTCAGTTTTGGTTTTTGTTTATTTAAAAT
This sequence comes from Crocuta crocuta, assembly GCF_008692635.1. NCBI lineage: Eukaryota > Metazoa > Chordata > Mammalia > Carnivora > Hyaenidae > Crocuta > Crocuta crocuta. Next base: position 148,330 of record NW_027530514.1, on the reverse strand, counting down.
TCCAGTTAGTTAATGTACAGTGTAACAGTTTCAGGAATACAATATAGTGATTCATCATTTACATACAACACCCAGTACTCATCGCAAGTGCCCTCCTTAAAACCCATCATCATTTAGCCCATCCCTTCCCCACCTCCCCTCCAGCAACCCCCAGTTTGTTTTCTATAGTTAAGAGTCTGTTTTATAGTTTGCCTCCCTTTCTCTATCACTCTCTTTGCTTGGTTGGGTTGCTTTGGGTTTTTTGTTTGTTTGTTTGTTTTGTTAGTCTTTTAGTTTTTAACTTTAAAATGTTTTCAATAGGAATTGGGTCACATGTTCTCTTTTTCTTCTTTAGACTTAAGGAACCTCAGTAAGGAGTTAAAATATAATCCCCAAGGGCACAGTTTCTACAGGGCTCACAAAGATGATTAAGACACAGGCTCTGCCTTTGGATTCAAAGGGCTTCCATAAAATATAGATGACGTTTTTTCTTTTTGGAAGCCACCAGACTGAGCAGAGTTAGAAGCAGCTTCCTAAGGGGGCCTGAGGGAAAGCTTGGGTAGGTGTTAGAGGAAGTTTTTTATCCTGTGAGTCTTATAGTAGAGCTATGAAAAAGAGAGGGAGACAGATGGGGGACAGGGAAGGAGGAAGATGGAGAACATAAAATGTATTATTTACAATCTGGGTGAAAAAGTTTGAAATACTGCCTTAGAGAGCAAAATAATCTGTCAGTGTGGAAGGACTGAGGACACTGACCCACAGAGTCCTTCAGATTCAAAACAACTCTGGCACCTGATGCTTCACTCACCTGGACAAGGAGTTCTGGGTTGCTTTCAGTTCTCAGAGGCTTCATTTTGTTATATAATTCAGATATTCTCATGTGCAATATAGTTTTATTCTTTAAATGACCATAAATACACCAAAATGTTCATTAAATTTTAGGTTCTCAACTGTAGCCTTTTAAGATTTTTCAGTATATTCGAAAGAGTATGCAAATAAAATGATAAGATTTTCAATTCACTTATTCCTTAGAATATCTTCCTTTGCTTTTTTCTTTCCTTTTTTCTTTTTGCTGTTATATTGTATTTGTTATATTACTTTCCATGGTAAACTACATGAACTTGCATAGTAGCATGTAAGAAATATTTTTAAAAGGAATTAGGGCAACCAAGATTTCTTGCAGTAGGTGAGTAGGTAAGTGTAGTACATGCAGGCACTGGAATATTATTCACTGTTAAAAAGAAATAAGCTATATCAAGCCATACAAAGACATGGAGGAAAGTTAAGTGCATATCACTAGGTGAAAAAAGCCAATCTGAAAAGACTACGTACAGTATGATTCCGATTATATGATATTTTGGAAAAGGCAAAACTGTGGAGACACCAAAGAGATAAGCGGTTCCTAGGGGTTGCAAGGGAGGGAAGGACAAATAGAGCAAAGGATTTTTAGGGCAGTGAAACTTCTATATGTTACTGTAATGACAAATACATAACATTATGCATTTATCAAAACCTATTGAATGTACAACACTGAGAGTGAACTTTAATGTAAACTATGGGCTTCTGGTGATAATGATGTGTCAGTTCCATCAATTGTAACAAATGTACCACTGTGGTGGGGGATGTGGAAGGCAGTACATGTGTGGAACAAAGCCTATGTGGGAAATCTCTTACTTTCTGCTCAATTTTGCTGTGGACCAAAAGCTGTTCTAAAAAGTAAAGTCTATTTGAAACATTTAAAAAATAAATTAGGGATTAATATAAGAACTGCAAATGGGCATAATTGTAGGGTATTCTAGAAATCATTGGGTAATTCCATGGAGTAACTCTGCTGAAAAAGCCTGATGCTAGTGCTCCATCTGAAGGATTGAAACAACCACTTGTGATATGTTCTATGGGAGTGATAAATAAGACACAGGAGAAAAAAAAATGTAAACTTTACCACATCCTGTTCTATCAGTGGCCTTGCCACTGCTCATTTTGGTTTTATTCTGCTGAGTGCTTGTTGCTTCTGAACTTTCATTTCCTAACAGAAACTTTGAGCCTTTGCTGTTAAATTTCATTTTTAAACTTGTTCTTTCTTGGGAATGGTAACATAGACATTTCTCTTACAAACACAACATTTAAAGAAAATCAGAGTAGGGGCACCTAGGTCGCTCAGTCGATTAAGCATCCAACTTTGGCTCAGGTTATGATCTTACCATTCATGAGTTTGAGCCCCATGATGGGCCCTGCTGCCAATTTTGTGTCTCCCTCTCTCTCTCTGCCCCTCTCCATGTGTGCCCTGTCTCTCTCTCTCTCTCTCTCAAAAATAAACATTAATTTTTTTAAAAAAAAGAAAGAAAATCATAGCCCCCTAAAAAAATTGTTTCTCTGTCAGAGAAGACAACAGAGCTACAGATGGTATGTTCAGTGAGCCGAGAACTTAGGGCTGAGAAGCTATTAATTCTCACAGCAGCTCTTCTACTAACGATTTNCCATGATGGGCTCTGCTGCCAATTTTGTGTCTCCCTCTCTCTCTCTGCCCCTCTCCATGTGTGCCCTGTCTCTCTCTCTCTCTCTCTCAAAAATAAACATTAATTTTTTTTAAAAAAAGAAAGAAAACCATAGCCCCCTAAAAAAATTGTTTCTCTGTCAGAGAAGACAACAGAGCTACAGATGGTATGTTCAGTGAGCCGAGAACTTAGGGCTGAGAAGCTATTAATTCTCACAGCAGCTCTTCTACTAACGATTTTATGGTTCCTGGAATTGATGTCATTCAGAGTCTGCTTCATACACTATAAATCAATAAAATGAGAAAAATAAAATCAACTCTTGTATTTTAAGAGTATTTACAGCACTATAAGCCTAAGCTATTGTATTAGTAATCTATTTCAGTGTAACAAATTAACACAAATGTAGTGGCTAAAAACAACATAAATTTATTATTTCACAGTTTCTTTCGGTGAGGTGTTAAAACACAGCTTATCTGGATTCTCTGCTCTGGGTCTCACCTGATTAAAATTAAGATGTGGGCCACCAAAATACTGAAGTACTTACCAGAGAAATAATTTTTCCAAATTTTTATTACAGTAATCCTTCTCAATAAGTTTTGATGACTTCCCTGGGTAGAGTAGCATCTGCAGAGAGCCACCCTAGATTTTATACTCTAATTATCATCAGTTCAGAAATGTTTATTGAGTACCTCTTATTTGCCAGTTCAAGCCACTGGAAATACTAGATAAATAAAAGAACCTTATCTTAGGAAATGAATGATCTAGTAGTGAAGCAGATTGGGAAAGGATGTTAAGGGAGATCAGGCCTGAATCATTTTGAGAAGAGGAAAGAAACTCAGAATAACTGCCAAGATCAATTGTCTTGATCCTACAACTTGTGAGCAACTGGAAATTCTCTGCAAATGATAAATTTGTCATGGGCAGATGTTGTAGTCTATGAAATAGAGTCTATGAATCAGTCTGCAGAGGTCATCTGAGTTGATGAGGACTGTTACAACCCTTAAAGGCTAAAAATGATATTCTCAATGAAGGACCAAGTATAAGCAGCAGTTTTATGACAGCGTTGGTAGTTGGGAAGATACTGCCATGTTCACCCAGCCCAAAAGGGAGATGAAATTCTGAGAAAGGATCATAGGGCAGATGAAGACTTTTCTAAACACAGTTATGCAAAGGAAGGAAGGCATCTAGGAGGTAGAATTATATGCTGAAAGCTACAACAAGCTACTGGTGATATCTTCTATCTTGAATTCTGGGTAGAACACCAGAGTTTTAGCTGCTAACTCTTGTCAGTTCTTGTGTTCTTGTCCAACCCTTTCCCCTTCCCTATAATTGTGAATTATTGATGGTGGAATTGAGTATCTTTCAGGAGGGAGACCTAAGAATTGTTCCAGGATTTTTGGTGATAATGGAGGCCACATTCCAGTATAATGAAACTTGTACCTAAAGTAACACTAAAGGACTTTCTCTTTAGAAGGGCTTAAACATGTGAAGATGACATTGGTCATCTATAAGTTAGGGAAGAGAGTCTCTGATGGAAGTTTGGGTGGAGTCAGTGGTGTGCTTGTCTTTTTCCTGAGGGTGGGAGATAGGAGTCCAGATGTTTAGGAAAGTTGAGATGGCAATGAGTTGAACCTTGCTTAGCTTAAACTTGGATGTAAGATTGTCTAGTACATGAGTTCTCAAAGGGAGAGCAAAGAGGAGCTTTCCAAAAAGAAACTAAGAGGAGCACTCTCAAAAGGGAGCTCTCAAAGATCTTAAAAGTCACATGAGATCAACAATGTCCCCTTTCCTGGGGCCTTTGAATAGTAACAGATAACCAGGAAGACTGATTTAATGGAAAGGATGGTGCTTCTTGACTTTCCCTCAGGAGGCAGCCTGGAAGAGAGAGAGTCCCAAGGACACATAACACTAAGTCTCTCAGCTGCAGAAGCAAGAGTCCTAATGTCTCCTGGGGCATTGTTTTTCAAACATATATGATCATATGAATCACCTGGGAATCTTACTAAAATATAGGTTGGGATATAGTAGGTTAGCAGGATGGAGCTGATGAGAATATGCATTTCTAACAAGTTCCCAAGTGATACTGATGCTTCTGATCCACAGACCTCACTTTAAATAGCAAAACTTTGGAGCACTAGAATAGGGAAAACATGCCTTAGAAGATGTCATTGTGGTCCTCATACATTATAAAGCTGCAAGATAAAAGGAAAATTTGGTTTATCCCATGAAGCTGAAGTAGGAATTAAAGAACTCTTCAGGAACACTTAGAGATGCACAGAAAAAACCAAAACCTGAACAAATACATTTGCTGAAGCAAATCTTTAAAGGGCACATCAGGAAAGAATGGGAATGTGGCAGTTGCTAGAGAAGCAGACAAACCTAATTCCAATATCCTCCAACTCTGAAGGATATGATCTGTTTTAGTTTTAGGGGCAGCTTAATACCATCTGGTTAAAGAACTGTGTCACACCCTCACACCCCATTCTTCTCCCATCCCACCCCACCCCCCATGCCCTGCCATTCAGCCCATAGTTGCCACTGGCTCTCAACTACTTCTAGACAGTAAGGAAGAACTGAAGGTTCCAGGCCTGTGGATGAATTTTAGGCTTGGTTGTCAAATAATCTAGAGTGATCTGGATGGGGGTGGGGAGGGGTGAGTAATGAAATCTCCCTAGGGGTGGAGTAATGGTGCAAGGCTGATTAGAAGATAGCTTCAGTATCCTTCATTGTAATAGGTTATTTGAATATTTAATGCAATGCAATTCAAGGATCACCAGAGAAGTTGTATTTCTCTTAAAACTCAGGGCAGTAAAACTTCCCTTGTATAATAGATGCTGTTGTAATGCAATCTTGGAAACAGTTTTCAAAGTTCATAAGGGTTGCAAAAGTTCTACTTGATCTGCTCACATATACAAATGTGACTTCCCCTGCTCCTCTTTCTACTGCTATTTATATCAGCTGTCCTACAGATCAGCTTTCTTTGCAGTATCTGATATAAATAACTACAGTTCTCTATGATCTGCTCAAGATTTGCAGGTAGTTCATGGACTGATATCTGGTTATTTATATTTATGACATCGCGGTGATATGCTTTTGTTACTAAAATAAATTAATACTTTTCAGATAAAATACATGTTTTACCTGAAGTCGATGATTTTTTTAAAAAAACTACTCTTCCTGATGAGCAGGTAAGCTGAGTTTAGACACTACAGGAACATTTAGAAACAAGTAGCAGTGGTGGTCTTTTGAGGCCATGTCCTTGAGTTGAAATTTTCATAAGAAACTTCAAGTGAAATCCAAATGCAGAAATGAACATAACATACTCAGTGGAGTGCAGCTGTCTGGCCTCCAGTCTGCGGTTATCTTTCAGACCTAAGGAGCGTAGGCGTCTGCTTATTTCCATGCCCCTTACACTATAACTAAAAGAAACCTGAAATACTCTTGCTTCTTTGAGAAAAATATCAGTCAACAAAAGCTGGAATAGAAAACTCTTTTTAGGGTGAAACCCAACCAATAATGTTTTTATCTTGAAATTGTCCAGGTTGAAATTGTCTCTTCTACACAAAATTCTTCAGAAACATTTGATCGTTTTAACCACTTTAGTTGTATTTTGATCTGAAATGCACTCTTGACTTTAGGTAATGTAGCAGCAGTCATTAGAAGACTTAAAGACCAAAGTATGGAAAGAAGCTTAACTGTATACATAAAAGCAGTAATAAGTAAGCTATAGTTTTTCTCTACTGATAATAAGTCCAAATATCATTAAATCTAATTATTAAATTTTTAATACTATAAAGAATGCATTTTGTTAAGCATTTTTTATTATTTTAGTCATTAAAATGTAATTTAATTATGTTATGAGAGTTTTAGTTGAACTTAATCCAACATTACCATGCAGCTTCAGAATTTGAGTTTTTAAATAAATTTGTAGTAAATACAAAACTATTTTATTTTTTATTATACAATATAATGGGTGAAAACAGAACAACACAAATTCAATTTATTAGCATCTCTATTAGTAACCATACCAATATGATGCTTCAATAAACATATGCCCTTTTAAAATCCAGATCCTACCCTTCCTATTAGGACCATGCTTATATTCACATTGTATCTATTACAAGCATTTGATAAAGGAAAGACTGCTGGACTAGATTCAGCTCTCTGGTTTGTATTCTTACCAGATTCATAACACTAAGCCTTAGCTTTCTGTTTGGTGAACTGGTAATTCTAATCTACACCTTGCCTATCTTATGGAGAAGTATTAACTGAGATGGAAATAAAGTATTGGATGCAGTGTGAATTTTTGTTATTGTATCTCTCCTGATAGGCTAGGTTTTGCTGCAATAACAAAAGAAAAACAAAACCCAAATCTCAATGGCTTGAAACATGTAAGCCTATTTCCCTCTCATGGTTCACATCTACAGGATTTGAGCTCACTATAATTTTATGAGACTCAGACTAAGGAATGCTCCATGCTAATATGTGCTTCCACAGTCACTAAGTGAGGGAAAGATGCAGGCAGACCGTGCACTGGCACTTAAACTTTCTCCCAGAAATGACATGCCAGTTCTCACTTCATTGACCAGAGCAAGTCACATGGCCACAACGAACTTATCAATGAGACAAGAGAGGAAGTACAAATGTCTACATATCTATATCTGTATAATAAAAAGTAGGAAGAAAGGTAGAGGGACACCACCCACGCTGAGGAATCCTACAGCTAGGCTGGGGAAGATTTTTGGGAAACATGAGTTAGGAACAGGATATTGAAAAATAGAAGGGACATGGATTTATGGAGAGGAAGTGATGAACTGAAATACAGAGAAGAAATTTTCATTCCAGAAATTCTGATCTGGGGGCTCTTCCTAATGAGTACATTTATATTGTTTTTGTGAAAATATCAAGACCTTTTAATCTAATGACTCAGCTTTTCTGTGTCTGTTTCTCTTGCACTTTGTATTAATGCTTTGCCATTTAAAAATCTAGCAATGACAGAAATTTCGGAAACTATGTGCATTTCAATGTGTTCAATCACTTCTTAAAACTGTATTAGGGATCATTGAGTACTCCATACTTCTTTTGTCAACTGTAGTCACTTAATTGCTTGCATCATGCCCTCCAAACTTAGCAATTCATTGTAATGTCAGGTCAGTAAGTAATTACATGTTTAAATCAAATAAATGTATGTAACTTGCACACTCATTGCAATTTCTAGGAGCCACGACCAGTGTTCATCATTGTCATACAGTCATGGCAGAAGTCAAGGCTAAGATCAGGTAGGGTACTTATAACTTAATTTTCCTAAATTTTAGCCTTATATTTATGACAATATTGCAGTCATGCTGTCTTTGAACTAAGTTTATATTACTTTGGAAATAAAGCAACTTTTTGAGACAGAAATTAGGTGTCACTTCAATGCCAATCATAGTGAATTTCCAACTCTTTTTAAAGGAAGTGATTTTATTCATTTTCAAGGGCTGCCATGGCAAATAACCACAAACTAGGTGGCTTAAAACAACAGAAATTTATTCTTTCACAGTTCTGGAGGCCAGAAGTCTGATAGCAAAATGTCCAAAGGTCATATTTCTTCTGAAGGCTCCAAGGAAGAATCCTTCCTTGCCTCTACCTAGCTTCCTGTGGTTCCCAGCAATCTTTGGCATTCCTTGGCGTATAGCTGCAACACTCCTATCTGCCTCTGTCAGCACGTCGCTGTTATCCCCCATCTTCCCTATGTAGCTGTGTCTCTCTCTCCAACTTTTTCTCTACTTATAAAGACACCAGTCATTGGATTTAGAGCCCAACTGTAATCCCATGTGACCTCATCTTAACTATATTACATCTGCAAAGACTATTTCCAATAAGAGCATATTCTCAGGTACAGTAGGTTAGGATTTCAACATATCTTTGGGGGAAGGGGTTGTACAATTTAACCCACAACAGTGACATTATCGAGACTTCTCTGTAATTTTGTGGGAAAATTCTGTGGAGTACCTCTGCAACCAGCCCCAAAATACATGACATATTCTAATTTCACCAAGATCATTCCCTTTGTTTCTGATTGTCAGTTTATTTAATATTCTGCATTATTGTTTACTTGCCCTAAGACCTGGTTCCTTGATAACAACTCTTCTTTTTCTCTTGATTCTCTCAGTGGGACTTGTCAAACTTTTACCTTGTTTCTAAAAGCATTGGGAGGCAGTTCAGACGAACCAGAGTAGACATGCCAGTGATCAAGGGTGAGTCACTGTTTCCCCTCTCTGTCAGGGATCTGCTGACAGATACTAATGGTAGCTGTCATTGAACTAAATCTGAAGCAATGGTAAAAGAAAACAAAGTTTGCACTGCTTTTAATAGAGATACTTAGAATTGTTTTTCCTTCTTGCTCTTCAACAACTACACTGGACAAATTTAGCTAAGTGCTTTTTAAAAATCTAAGCAGAATCTTAGAGCACCATCTTTTCCTTCAAAGTAATGTTAATATAATTTTGAGTATAAGAATAGGGAAGAAGTTAGAAATTTCCATTTAGGATAATAAATTGAAATCCAATGCAGCATACTTTTATATTATACTCTCTCAAACTAATACACACCATGTGTTACATATACCTGTAGTAATTGCCCAAAGTAATAAAATGACTTGGTTCTACCTGGCAGAACTGCAAATCATTTTACTTATAGTAACAAAAGATGATATGTTGTATTGTAAACCTTGCTGAGAAAGAGATGAGGGTATGGATTTTGAGATCTCTTAAGGATTATATTATTTTGTAATTCTAATATTTACTTGTCCTTAGCCTAAGTGTTCATAACCTAAGGTCCAGAACTTGGATAGAAAAAGATACACTTTTATTTTCACTAACTGTGATGATAATTATGAATGTAAGCAACAAACTATTGTATTATTGTCCACCAATAGAAATCCTAGATTATTTTTAAATCACATCACAGTTATTTAAAATATCTCATACCATTTGTACCTATCACTATTTCAAAATTATGTTAGTCAGCTACCACACATAATGCTAGACCTTGTTACTTAGTGCATTAATAAAGAATTATCTTAATATTTTTGAACTATTTTATAATAATTGTCATTGTAATGTCTTTATTTTATGCATTAAAAAATATAGTTCTACAGACTTCATGGACTGCCAGAATGGCACATGACACAAAAACGGAGCCTCTAGGCTGGTTTTAAGACCTTCTATTTCACATTGGCAGGTTAAACCATAGGCTCAAATGTCAGCATTTTTCATTTTCTTTTCGGTAAATCAATTTATTCATCATCTGAATTTTTTTTACAATATTATGATACCTAACATTGGACTACATAAATTAAGATACAAGGTTATAAAAATGGAAGTATGACATAATTCCTGTTCTTAATGATATTACAATCCAGTTAATTGCGTAGCACATGAATTCCTACTGTTTGTGTATCTTAAAATAGTAACATATTTAAAAATTCTAATGTTTATTTCTTTTTGAGAGAGAGAGAGAAAGCAAGCACAAGTGGGGGAGGGGCAGAGAAAGACACAGAATCCAAAGCAGGTTTCAGACTCTGAGCTGTCAGCACAGAGCCCAACACAGGGCTCAAACCCACAAACTGTGAGATCATGACCTGAGCCGAAGTCGATGCTGAACCAACTGAGCCACCCAGGTGCCCCAATAATAACTTAAATTTATATAAGACTTTTAAAAATGTTTTCTAAATACTTTCCTACATAATAAAAACTTTTTGGACACCATCAACAGGGTTGTTAAATTGGTAGAGTAAGTCCATACCAGTTAATAAAGAAAAAAGTGATTTTCTCTTAAGAAAAAAGAGATGGAATAAGAAAAGGATCAGCTCTACATTAGAAAATGCTTAGTCTTTTCAGTGTCTAGTCTACACATTTTTAAAAAGTATAAGATAGCTTATTAGGAATAAAATGGACTTGAGGACCTCAGCAAGAGCAAAGACAAAGAAAGGAAATGATGTCGGGTTCAGAAAGTAGTTGCTGTCCAGGAACTTTGATACAGTTAATGTGTAATAGTTTTTATCTCAACATTTTCCTAAGTGCAAATACTCACAAAAACTAGGAAAAGAGACAGAATTAGGCTGAGGTAAACCCAGGCTGGCTTCCATATCATCCAGTTGATTGTAACCTTCCTGTAAAGGAACTGTCACTAGTGTCTTCTTTATCCAAGAGTTGTTTTATAGACCAAGAGCTTGTTAGGACATTACTTGGCAGACTATTATAAATGAGAATCTTGAGCCCCACCCCAGACCCACTGACTCAGAATTTACATTTTAATGAGATCCTTGAGTGATTTGAATGTACATTGAATTTTGAGAAGCACTGATTACTTTAAGTTCAACTATAATAACCAAGACACTATTAAATTCTTATACCTTACTCTCATGGTTTGAGCTGTTAGCTATTGTTTGTACCTTCATCAGGATATATGAGACCCATGCTGATAAAAATGCACTTAATAATTACTTTGGGTGGAAATCTCATTAAATCAGGCAAATGTTCCTGAAGAGCTTGTAAACAGTTTTTCATAATGGAGAGCACAGCATATTAGAAAACCCAGCCCCTGTTCAGACCACAGACTTGCCAGGAAAGCTCAGTGACTGTAAGTAGTGAATGTTTAGAGGGAGCAAGGAGGCCCATATATTGCATTGAGGCAAATCATAAGCACATGGTGTGCCAGGGAAAATTAATATTTTTCCCGCACCAGGTCTGACATGTTCACACATGAATGTGTTTCATTCAGAAAAAGTGAAGGCTCTAGAATGGCACAGTCTGGTTTTATGAGAAGCAAATGTGTCATGGCTCACCCACTCCCTGACCACCTGTGGTTTCCCCATGACTCAACTTTCTTGAATAAAGGGAGTTAACTCTTGGATCTTAAACAAATTCTAAATTACATATTTATTTTCTTCCTCCTCATATTTCTGCTCAAGCTCATTGCCATGACAGAAACTTACAATTCAGAGAAGTTTGGATAAACTACAAAAAGAATTCTCAGCTCTAAAACATTTTTGTTTAAAGGCAAGTCCTCATTCTGATATTTAGATTGAGGTTCTGTTAAAAGTTCAAACAGAATACTAACTTATCCAGCCAATTAGAAAGAGTGATTTTTGTTTACAGTTTAAAGCCACCTGGTTATGAGATGTTGTTACTTACTGCTTGTTTATTAGTGGGGGGTAAAATTCATTCTCATTTAAAAATACACTGGTCAGTCACTTAATCCTCAGCTCCTGCTATTCATGGAATAATGTGGACAAATTAAAATCATTAATATTCTATAAACTTTAGTACCTGCTATTAAAACTTACTCTACATCACTTCCTGCAATTGCTCACAAGTAGCCAAAAGGAAGGATTTGAACTTCATTACATTTTATTTCTCCTGCCATGCTCTACTTTCCGTTTCACAGAAAATGGGCAGAGAAATGGTCCAAACATAGGTACATGAATGGAAAAATACAAGATGCAAAAAAGTCTACATAGGGATCAGTCACTGATACTTGAACATTCACTGTCAATATTTTTTAAATATTTTTATTTCCACTTATATAATCAATTTAAAGGTTGTTTTTGACATAACTTTTGATTTCTTCAGAAAACATTATCTAATTAAAAGCAAACATATAAATTAATGTAGCCTGTCAAGTAAGTACCCACATCATTTGTGGTCAAATTATAATTACAGTTGTCAACACTTCCAAAAAAACAAAACATTTTTTAAAGTCTATAATTACCTCATTGTTTATCCTTTTAAAACTAAAATGTATAGAACATGGATTTAATTCCATAAAACCTTGGTCTGTATATCTTGTTATCAAAATGCTGTCCAAAATAGCAAATGGCAAATTTTATGTACTCTTATAAATGGAGAAACACAAATGACAAAAAGGCAAATAACCTGAATACAATGTGAGTCATTCAGAAACTTTGAAAAGGACTTTCAAATGCATTTCCTAAGTGTGTTTTGTGAATTCAAATGCACTACCTCTATCTGGTGTGAAAGAGTGCCCTAGAAATAAATAATCTATGAAGTCTGATATGATTAGATATTAATTGTTTAGCAATAAAGATTTACCAGAAATCAATTTCAATGTCATTTCGAGTTTTCAGAAAATATCCTATTTCAATACAGTAGGTTTGGAAACACGGTACTACTTAAAAGTTTACTCAGGTCTGATAGCTCTCAGTGAATTATCAATATATTTGGGGATTTATTAATTTTATAAGCAATAAATCAGGTAATGGTAGCTTTTGATTAGACTGAGCTATAGAAAAATGATGAGATTTTATTGAAGTTGAAGTGATTTTGTCATGTTGCCCCAGTATGATACATTTTAAGTCCATTTGATTAAAAAAAAAAATCCACACCACTAATGCGGTATATATATATACAATGGAATATTTCTCAGTCATCAAAAAGAATGATATCTTGCCATTTGCAATGACTTGGATGGAGCTAGAATGTATTATCCTAAGTGAAATAAGTCAATCAGAGAAAGACCAATACCTTATACCTTCTTTCATATGTTTAATTTAAGAAACAAAACTGATGAACATATTGGAAGAGGAGGGTGGGAAGAGAAAAGAGGGAAACAAACGACAAGAAACTCTTAATGATAGAGAACAAACTATGTGTTGACAGAGGGAGATGGGTGGGAGATGGGGTAGATGAGTGATGGGTACTAAGGAGAGCACTTGTTGTGATGAGCCCTGGGTGTTGTATGTAAGTGATGAATCACTGAATTCTACTCCTGAAACCAATATTGCCCTATATGTTAACTAACTAAAATTTAAGTTAAATAAATAAATAAAATTTAAAACCACAACAGTAACATTTCACAATGCAGAGTTATGCTATATGATTAAATACCCTGATACATTAAATTCACTGAATGTGAAGTCAAAATGCTTTGTATTAAATACATATATAATAAAAATGCCTGATCCATTTGGTCACACTTATACTGATTTTGTATCTTATAAGCAGAGCTACAATGATGCTAAAAGGTTATAACTTGCCGAGAATAAATTGTTTTAGCTGATTATAGCATCCTAAAAAAAGAACCAGTTCTTCCACTTATAACTCTTCAACATGTAATTTAGTGAGTGTCCTCAATTTATGTTACTCAAAAATATAGATCTTCAGAGTATTCCAATTGACCAAGATATTATGTTAGATGTTTGCTTGGATGGAACTAGTAGTGAGATTTAAAAAAAAAAAAAAGGGCTAACATGGTTTTTCCCAGTAAGAAGTGTACAACTAGCTCAATAGAAAATCCTGCCCTGGGGGCACCTGAGTGGCTCAGTGGGTTGAGCAACTAACTTCTGCTCAAGTCATGATCTCGTGGTCCATGAGTTGGAGCCCTGCATCCAGCTCGGTGCTCGGTGCTGACAGCTTAGAGCCTGGAGCCTGCTTCAGATTCTGTGTCTCCCTCTCTCTCTGCCCCTCCCCAGCTCATGCTCTATCTCTGTCTCTCAAAAATAAATAAACATTAAAAAAGAAAGAAAGAAAGAAAATTCAGCCCAAAATTAGCTTTAATATAAGAAGGGTTATCCCAAGTCATAGTGACGAGGGAAAGGCATAGAGGGAGAGTAAGAAAAAATATTTGAACTGAGTCGTAAAGGATAGACAATGCTTTTAATAAAAATGTTGGAAGGTAAGTCCAAGGGACATGGTACAGTGTGAGCCAAGGCATGGACTCATGAAAGTACAGGGTGCATTTAGGTAATGAATCATCTGATATAATTTGGGCTCAGTGTGGAAAAAGGGATTAATATATAAATGAAAATGTTGGTTGAAGCCAGATAAGGGTTGAATGACATGCTATAGAGTTAAGTCTATTCTTACAGGTAATGAAGGACCAAGAAAGAATTTTCGGTGAGTTTGGTGAGTCTTTCTGTCATCCAGTCACATTCACATTGGTTATAAAAAAAAGAGAAACGTAAGACAATATACATATTTAGTATACAGAAGCATAAAATAGTTTGAATCACTTAAAATTACTGTTTTCTAAAACCAATAACCACCAAATGTCACCATGTCATAAATTCATCCTTGATTTTCTTATGCAAATTAACTCTTAAAATGTAACGTAATTAAGATTGAGAGAAGCATCACTATGATTTAGTTCAAAAAACAGTGGATTGATTTTACCAATTTTTTGACCACCTAAGCACATTGTGAGGCACATTACATACCTCTAAGTCATTAATTGCTACTAGACTCATTTTAAGGATGAATTATGGCCAGAATGTTTATATAAATTTTCCCAAATCATTACCAAGTAAATGATACTGTTGGAATTCAAAAGTATATCTTTTGCTTTTAGTTTGTCTGAGTTTTGGTTTGAGTTTATGTTTGAGCTGGAAGATAGATATTTAAAAAACACTAATTACAAACTAATTGCTTCACTAAAATCAAGCTTTGCACTATAAGACAGTACTGGGTAAGTAGGAAGTGCATAATAAGAACTTGATCCTGGGGCAGGACTAATGGCCTCAGGCATTTAAGCTAAGCCTTTAAAGATTCTTCATCTTCATTAAAGATGAAAAGGAGCTAACAGGTAAAAGAGCTAAGAGGATTTTAGGCAAAGAAAACAGTTTTCTCTATTTTTTTATCTTTTGTTTTGTTTTGTTTTGTTTTGTTTTGTTTTGTTTTGTAGCTGTATCTCAAGGCCAATGAGCTTGGAAATAAAAACCAGGGTGTTAAAGAACATCTTAGTTTCACTCTGGCTCTGCCCCACCCATTTTGATATGGGTGAGTGCTCACTCATGTTCAAAATCAACACCAATTATTTCTGAGTCTCCAGGTTATATCTTATGTGCTCACTACCACAGTCCATTACATGTATGGGATCTCCACCCCCTCCTAAATTGCACCTCCTTAGTTGCACCTGGTTTAAACTGACAAACTGGGACAGGCAATATATGTAAAATAGAGAACTGGCCTAGGCTACTCCAAAGATGTTTCTGTCCCCAATAACCTATAATACTATGTTTCTAGTTTTCTATGCTGCTCTCATTTAAAATGTGGCTCTAGTATAAACACAGCATAGCAGACACATCCAGTAACCAAAAACAGGAAGCAAAGAATCAATTGATCTAGATTCTTCTAGATTCTAGAAGAGTACTTTCTGAAGAGACAGAAAAACTGTGTACCCATTATGAATGTTTGAATATTATTTATAAACTAGTAAATAGAATTTAATGCAACTTCTTACTCGCTAAAAAGAAAAATTGCTTTCATCTAAGAAAAGTTCTAATTATTTTTGTTATAATAGACAAAGGATGTCCAACATTAAAATATGTAGGATGGGGGCGCCTGGGTGGCTCAGTCGGTTGAGCGTCCGACTTCGGCTCAGGTCATGGTCTCACAGTTCGTGGGTTCGAGCCCCGCATCGGGCTCTGTGCTGACAGCTCAGAGCCTGGAGCCTGTTTCTGATTCTGTGCCTCCCTCTCTCTCTGATCCTCCCCTGCTCATGCTGTCTCTATCTCTCTCTCAAAAATAAATAAAATATTAAAAAAAAAAATATGTAGGATGATAGGAGGAAACTTTGAGATTTGGGGGTAGAAATAGTGATAGAAGCCTAATTTTTGGTTACTTTTCAATCCCTCTTTTTTTCTGATATTGAATTCATGAATAGAGCAGAGTTCATATTTTAGCATCTCTATATGCAGTTAGCTTCATTTAGGGGTGTTTTCCCTCTAAATGTTCTATAAAACACCATGTCAGATACTAATGTATTTCTAGGTTTCGGTGATATGATAAAACTATATTAAGCATCCTCACATAGGTCTTCGTGTGGGTATTTTACTTGGGTAAATATGTAGGAGAGAGAATTCTGGGTTTTATGGTTAAATGCGTGTTTAGCTTTATAAGAAACTGTCAACTATTTTCCAAAGTGGGCATATCGCTTTGTATTCCAATTAGCAATGAATGGAGTTTCAGTTGTTCAAAATCTAAACCAGCACTTGGTAGCAACAGCTTTAAAAATTTTAACCCTTCTAATTATATAATGATATCTTATCATAGTTTTAATTTGCATTGACCTAACGATAGTGAAGGTTTTTGCATATGTTATTTACCACCTGTATTTGCCCATTTAAGAAAATGGATTCTTTGTTTTTATTATTGACTACATTAGTTCTTTAAATATTCAGAATGAAAGCGTTTTTTATTAGACCTGTATTTTCACTCCTCCAGTTGGCATAATAGTAGTGAGAGTGGTCTTGCATGTTCTTGACCTTGAAAACATTTTTTCTTTCACCACTAAGTGTAATGCTAATTATAGGTTTGTTGTAAGTGTCCTTTATCAAGTTGAAGAAGTGTCTTCCTATTGCTAGTTTACTGAGGGTTATTATGAATGGATCCTGAATTTTGTCAAACGTTTTCATATCTATTGAAATGATTATTTTTTTATTAGTATGTTTTTGGTCGGCTGAGTACTGAATCGATCTTGCATTTCTGGGATAAACTCACTTTGGCCTAAGGTATTATTTTTTTTCATACCCCTGAATTTGATTTGCTGAACATATTTTGTATCACTGATTCTTAACGGGGACAGTGTTGTTCCCCAGGAGACTTTTGGTAATATCTAGAGACATGTCTGTTGTTTCTGTTAGGACGGGGAGGATTTGCTACTGGCACCTAGTGTGTAGAGGCCAGGGATGCTGCTAAATAGCCCAGGAAATCTCCCCCACAAGAAAAGAAATTATTTGGCTCCAAATGTCAATAGTGGCAACTTTGAGAAATTCTGCTTTATAGGATTTCAAATCTTTTAAATTTGCTCATTTTTGTTTTATGGCCTAGAATATGACTATTGGTGAATGTTTAATGTACACATGAAAAAAAAAGTTAATTCTCTTGATTAGGGGATTATTATATAAATGTCAATTAGGTAACTGGTTGATAGCATTGTTCCAGTCTTCTGTATTCCTACTGAATTTTCATCTACCTGCTCTGTAGATTGCTGAGAGAGGAGGGTGGCCATGTCCAATTGTAACTGTGAAGTCTTCACTTCTTTCAGGCCTATCAGTTTTTGCTTCACATATTCTGAAGCTATATAGTTAAGTACATTCAGGTTTTTATAAATTCTTGAAAAATGAACCTCTTAATCATACATGAGGTCACTCTTATTCCTTGTAATACTTGCTCTAAGTCTACTCCTTTTTTTAATTAATGTAGTTGCTCCACATTTTGGTTGATTGGCGTTTATATGATGTATTTTTTCATTGTTTAATTTTTAACTTATCTGTGTCCCTGTATTTAAAGTGTGCTTTTTGGACGTGCTTGGGTGGGTTAAGCATCTGATTATTGGTTTCAGTTTCAGCTTAGGCCTTTATATCATGGTTTTCTGAACTCAAGTCCTGCATCTGGCTCTGCACTGACAGTGGGGAAACTGCTCCAGATTCTCTGTTCTCCCTCTCTTTTTTCGCTCCCCCACTCATGCTGTCTCTGTTTCTGCCAGAATAAACAAACAAACTTAAAAAAATAGAATAAAATACGCTTTTGTAAACATCATATAGTTGCAACTTTCTTTAATTCATGTTGGCAATTTCGGTCCCTTAATGCATTTAGAGCATTTACGTTTAATGTGATTATTTTCATGATAGGTTTAAATATATTGTATCACTAGTTGTTTTCTATTGATTCCATGTGTTCTTTACTTCTTTTTCTTCTTTTCCTGACTTTGGATTAATTAAAGTGTGTTTTTTATATGATTCTATTTTATCTCTATTATTGGCCTATTTTTTTTTGTTCCTCTTTTAAATATTTTTTTTTTTAGTAGTTGTTCTGGAGTTTACAATTTATATCTTTAATTTATCAGTCTACATTCAAGTATTTTTACACCATTTTACCTATAGTGTAAGAACCTTACAACACATATTATATTTATTCCTTCCCATATTTTGTGCTATTGTTATCATTCATTTTACTTCTGTAGATAACCTTGCAATACATTGTTACTATTTTTGTTTTAGGAAGCCATGTAATCATATATAAGTGATTAAAGGTGAGAAAAAAAATCTCATATGTACCTTTATTTTTTCTGTTTCCAGTGCTGTTTATTTATTTGTATAACTACAAATTCCATCTAGTATCTTATGCATTCTATCTAAAACCTCCTTTCACTTTTCTTATGCCATGGGTTTGTTGGCTTCATGGCTATCCCTCAGCATCTGGTCACCTCCTTCATGCTTCTGCCACAGCAGGGACCTTTCTCTGGTTCCTGCTCCCAACTTTTCTCATGAGCACCAGATGGGGACCCCGGACAAAAGGTGATGAGCAAATGTGGCATCCCCTGTGTCTGGAGTTCTGTTAGTCCATGCTTGTCCTTTAAAAATTCATTAGAATTTTAGCTTATTTCTTCTTAATCTTTTGTACCAATGCCCCTTCTTTCTTCCATGCTTTGCCAAAGATAAAATACTTGTATGTTCCTTTTAAAGGAACTTGTCACTCTTTGTAATTCATTTTACTTGGTTGTCTTGCATTAAGGAAAGTGTGGTTTTGTATGTCATCTGGCATTTGTTTATTGATAGAGGAAAGCAGCACTCGCATGGTTTTCTACATCATCTACCTCATCTGTTGAAGTAGACCTTCTCTTTAAATGTCTTAAATAAATAAAGGTGGTAATTAGTTTTGGATTTGAAATATCTCAAACCATTTTGGAACTCTATATGTATTTTAGAGCCTGCATTGCTATGTAGTATCTTATATTAGTTGCTTATTATTCAGAAGGAACTGTGTAACTATTAGTTCTTTGGAGTGTTTTTATTTTAGAGATTATTTAGCATGACCCTAGAGGGTCTATATCTATATAAGATTTTATTTCTGGAATCATTTCCCAAAAAGCAGTGATTGTGTAAGTGCTATAAATTCCATGGCTCAAGATTAGGAGGTGCTTGGAGGAGATGGCATGGAATGAGATTAATCTTGTGATTTGCCTAAATTACTATTCATTATATTGTATTAAAATATAGTACTAAGTATTAATATATATTTTTTATTTTGTATAAATTTTGTACATAAGATTAATAGCCAACTGATCTATGAAACAAATGTATCATTTCCCATTCATATGTACTCAAATAATTAAAATGTACATACTTGATACAAATAAATTAAATCCACTTAAAAAACACTAGCTATTTTTAATTCCTTTGAATCTAGTACACCACATACAAAAGCCAAAACTTCAGGATTCTTTTAAAATATATATATATTATTAAAGTCAGTTTCTTTATAATGAAAGCCGCTTTTCAAATGTATGGAATGCAATATAGCAATTCAAATATAAAGAATAATGTTAATAGCCACAAAATAGTGTCATCCTCATTTATGCTAGAATGAAATGTTGTGAGGAAATCTAATATTGTATATGGATTAACATAAAAAGACACTGAGCTGTAATAGAGCATTGAAACCGAGTTTTTCATGTAGTACATTCATATGTTAGCCCTTAAAAAATGTGAATCAGATTGAATCATAGAAATCATGAGTGATGAAGTATAGTTTACCAAGTAAGGCATACCAGGAAACTGCTATTCACATAGAACTACCTAATCAGTGTGCACTTAAGCCTTCTTTTAAGGAAAATATATTCGTTCTTTATTAGTTTACCTTAGAATTTTCCAGCATAGAATATTGATATAATTAGGAAATTAACATATGATTTAAATCCATTTCTTTTTTAAAAATTTTTTAAATATTTATTTATTTTAGAGAGACAGAGACAAAGCACGAGCAGGGGAGGGGCAGAGAGGGAGACACAGAATCCAGAGCAGACTCCAGGCTCCTGAGCTGTCAGCAGAGAGCCCAACTCAGGCCTCGAACTCACAAACCGCAAGTTCGTGACTTGAGCTGAAGTTGGATGCTTACCCAACTGAGCCACCCAGGCACCTAGATTTAAATCCATGTCTTGTGCTGAAGAGGCATGCATAAGACTTCAGAATGTCTAGAGATCTTCCATGCAGCCAGAGGAAGGACAGCAGGAGAATGGAGATCATTGCAGGAAGAAAATATATAAAGGAATCTTCTCTTCTCAGTCCCATGAGACTGTTCACTAGACTATGGCCTGAAAATCAATCTTTTCCTATTTTCTTTAAGAATGTGGAATTCCATATGTGATTCACTTACATCTCTCTGCTGTCATTTCTCCCATTAGTAGGTACCTTTCTATATTGTTGCTCATATGAATATACTTTAAAACTATGATATTTTAGAACTATTATTATTTTTTTCTATGTATTTGTTTTTCAGGATTTTAAGATATTTTTGTTAGAAGATTTAGTAATTTTGTGAAAAAGCATAACTTTATCAAATCTGTTATCTTAACCCACAGATAACCCAGAGGAGGATTCAAGGCAACAGGTGTAAATTTTCTCCTTATGTCCTCAACAGTTACCTAACTACAAAGAGCTTAGGTCAAACAAGAATTCAGAGTAGAGAGCTGAAGCCTGAGCTGAGAGCCAGGATATAGCAAGAAGCCTTTGACATTACCAGCTGCCAATTAGGAAAAGTGTGAGAAGATGAACAAGTAAAGGAATAAAAATGTGACTCAGGGCAATTGTAACATATTTAGTTAGTACCTCTAATCATCTTTGAGTATACTCACTTATTTAGATTGTGCACTGTGTGTTGCATATTTATTTATATTTTATTATTTCCATTCGTTTACCATTATACAAAAATAGATGGATCTATAAGAAGGAGGTGTGTCAGAGCTAGGCCCTGTTCAGAGTTCTTACTAACTTGGTCGATCTAAAAATGCAACCAAACAAAAAAATAAATAAACATAAACAAACAAACAAATACAACCAAAGGGATTATAGTATGTTGGGAAGAAGAGGTTACTAAAACACATCACCCAATTGTAATAGCATTGAATGGGAACACGTGGTAGCTATACTTGTGGTGCGCATAGTATAATGTATACAGAAGTTGAATCATTATGTTTACTCCTGACACCAGTGTAACATTGTGTGTCAACTGTACTCAAATAAAACTGTCTAAAAATAATAAATCACCCAGGATAGCCAGAAATTTCAACATGAATAATTACAAGAGAGAATCCATTGAAACTAGAAGTTTAGTAAGTAGGGAAAGGGTATTTTGGCTTTCAAGAACTTTCTAAAAAGTCAAAGGTGCTACATGATGCTTCTCATTTCAGATAAGCCTGGCTGTCCACCACACAATCACTACTAACAGCAATCAGAACTGCATAAAATCCTTTGGAGATAAATGGTCTCTTCATTAAGATCCCTGTCTGGTAATGTGAAGAGATAGGGTCTAAACCCAAAAACTGATCCATAAATTTTGAAGCTGCAAATCTGAGATCAAAAGACATCAACCTTAAGCAAACAAATTTCCTTTGCTCCAGAGGTGTCAGTCTCTCCCACTCTAGTTATAAGCAAAACATAATTATGGCAGAAGACAGAATGATCTGTTCAAGCTGACCATGGCTAAGTGTCAAGGAAGAGCATATCTAAGTTCAACCGCATATGATAATAGTCTGCCTCCTTCAATCTTTATTTAGCTCCTCAGTAGAATGATGATCATGCAGCTGAGTATTCTGAAATAATTATTTCTAGTGGAAGGGTTGCACAGGTTTTACCTATATATACACAGAGGACTCCTTCCTTATTCCTCCCAGTTTACCTGGTACAGTCCCAGTTTATACGTCTTTCATTCTCAAAATATGGTTTCGGTGAAAATACAAAGCCACAGGTCACCCTGCTAGTGAGCCACTCCTCGAGAGATAGCTCCTCCCTAAAGGGGAAACTACTAGCTAAATATACCCACACATAGTATTAAATACTGCTGAAAACTAAACTTTATACATTTTTAAATTGCATTAAAAAAACTAATGCAGAAGAAACACACTATAAGTAAAGGGATAAAGCTTCGCACACATACACTCCAGTCTTTTTTCAAATTGAAGTGCCTACAGAACTTAAATATCTAATAAGATGAAAAGGGAAGGAAGTAGATAAGATGTGCAGATGAGACAAACATTACAAAGAGGGTGAAGGGGTGAAGCAAAGCATAGCTGTTACTAAACCAAGCAGCCTGAAACACACAGCATTCCTGTTCCAGAATGATGAGGAACTCCTCTCAGCAAATAATTTCATGAGAAATGCAAAGGAGCCTTTTTCCAGATGACAGACTTTCTCTTCACAATGAGGGTGTACTCCTGTTGGACTTTGTCTATACTTGGTAATTTTTATTAATAAACCATGTCCAGTAATTTATGCTGTACCAAGAAAGTCTCTTAAGGCTCTAAGCAACATTAGCCTCCAGATTTGGGTCTAATACACAATGTAGCAAGGTCTCTTGGGTAAAGTTTTAAGAGCCATTAGAGCTAATTAAAAAGACAGGCTTGTCAGCACCTGAACAGTGTGGAAAAAGAGCCAGTGACTTGGCTTTTGATTTTGAGCTGTACCCAAGTTAAAGCTGAATACAATTGTTTTTTCAGGAGTGAGTGGGAGGTGGGGGGAGTATGTGAATGGGGTGAGAGGGTTCGTAATCATAGATACCAGATCAGCTTTGGAATAAAAGTGAAAGGCATTCTTAGTTGCTTTCAAAACCTCTAAAAATAGCCACATGTCTGTGCCAAAGCTAATATAGACAGGATTCCCATGGAAACCCTCTGGGCTAGAAGGGGCGGGTATTATTTTTTCATTGGTTGAATACATCTGCCCATTAGCACATCACTTTTCCTCATAATTAGGACTGTATCTATTGTCAAAACTGATGAACCAAACCCTAAAGGCACCTACTTTATCTGGTCCACTTATCTAATGAGAAAAAAATAATAGTACAGCCATGACTGTACTTGATAGAAAATTTTCACAAGGAGAGCTGTTAAACAGAAAAAAAACAAATTAAAAAAAAAAAAACCAAAACCCATGCACCACCTTGTTCACATTCTGGCTTATGCTTTTATTTTCATAATTAATTTCTAATTCCTGGTTTAAGTCCATGGTCATGGCCACATTTTATTATGTTAATTGTCCCATATATTCATCTGTGATAATGGCCACCCTTCTTTATGTTTTCTTGTCTTTGGGGGGTCCTGTTTCTGGATATATTTCTGACTTCTGAGAAACTAAGAATGAAATAAAGTAGGACTGAATTTGACATCATGAAGTTAGCCCTTGGGCAGTCTTATTTTCTTTACTTCCAAATAGAAGTTAAAAATTTAAGAAAATATTAAGAGCCATTGGGACACCTGGGTGGCTCAGTCGATTAAGTGCCCAACTTCGGTTCAGGTCATGATCTCGCGATTCGTGGGTTCGAGCCCCGCATTGGGTTCTGTGCTGGCAGCTCAGAGCCTGGAGCCTATTTCGGATTCTGTGTCTCCCTCTCCCTCTGCTCCTCCCCTGTTCATGCTCTGTCTCTCTTTGTCTCAAAAATAAAATAAAAACTATAAAAAATTTTTAAAAAAATATTAAGAGCCAGGAATGATCAATTTATTTGTCTCTTTTCTCTTAGAATAATTATAACACCTTTGGAAAAAGAAATTTAACACAATAACCAGCTGTAATCACAATCATTTTAGATACATTAAGATAAAAATAATTTAAGTATTTCTAAAGATTACAAAAAGCAAAAAAACAGTAAAATTATAAAGGTATTTCCAAATAAGGCTTAATAGATAAAAATTAGAACTAATTTGATGACTAACTGACAATCATTTAAAAAAATTCTACAACTTCATTCTTCTGTGTTTTCCTCTTTAGCCTAATAGAACATATTTTCTAAGCCATTTTATTTTAAAAAATAATTAATATATGTATGTGTTTCTTAATATCCAAAATACATCCATATTTATTCACATATATAAATATAAATCATATTTACTCATTACAAATATAAGCAGAAAAGGTTATAAAGTCATAATTTTTATAGTCATAGTTCTTTAAGAATTATTAAATAATATACATAGTCATTATATGTCATTTCATTTCTTTATATGGTTAATTTGACTTATAGTTGTAAAAGACATCTTTTCATTAACTACAATATGTATATTTTCTTGCTTAATTAGTATTTCTGTCTTTAAATAAGGATTGGGGAGAGGATGCACTAATCTAAAATATTATAGCTCATTATCCCTAAATATTTGGTGGAATTTGATTTTTGGATATCCTTTTTTTTAAATTTTTAAATGTTTTATTTATTTCTGAGAGAGAGAGAGAGACAGTGTGAGCAGGGAAGGGTCAGAGAGAGAGGGAGACACAGAATCTGAAACAGGCTGCAGGCTCTGAGCTGACAGCACAGAACCCACGAACCATGAGATCGTGACCGGAGCTGAAGTCGGATGTTTAACCGAGTAAGCCACCCAGGCATCCCTCATTTTTGGATATCCTTAGCCCCAATAATAGTAGTGGCAGTTGGAAACAAACCTTTGATAAGCAGTGGTTACCAAGATTTCTAGATAGTATCTGGAAGTGCCCAAGGCCAGGTGCTGAAAAGGCCCAGTTTTCCTTTCCTGATCACAGTGGCCAGGATGCCTGAGTAGAGGAATTTGTGGGTTCCATATATACTCCCTTTTCACCATGAGAGCTCAGTTTGGGGCATGTCTAGAAAATATTTTCATTATTCTGAGCTCCACCTGGAGGAGATATTCACTATTA
The DNA here is from genome assembly GCF_008692635.1 of Crocuta crocuta. Taxonomy (NCBI): domain Eukaryota; kingdom Metazoa; phylum Chordata; class Mammalia; order Carnivora; family Hyaenidae; genus Crocuta; species Crocuta crocuta. Next base: position 123,196 of record NW_027530514.1, on the reverse strand, counting down.
GCCAGAGAGATCCTCATTAGAAGGGTCCTATCAAAAATATCTGCTGGAATTCTATATATGAAGAATTCATAAAAATCACATTAAACATTTGAAGGGAAGTAAAGAATAAGATATCAGGAAGGAATGCTGGTAGTGTGTGTGTGTGTGTGTGTGTGTGTGTGTGTGTGTGCACGCACGCACACATATGTATGTGTATGTGTGTGTAACTTTACAGATTTAAAAATATTAGTGCATGGTTTTATTTTGTAAGAATGCATTAGGAGGTGAGGAGGAAAGCACAGTGTTAAAACCATAAGCCTGTGTTTGAAGCACAGCTTTGCCATTAACTAGCTGGGTAATCTTAATGTTATTTTTTCATATATTTTAAATTTAATTTTTTAAATGTTTTACTTATTTCTGAGAGAGAGAGAGAGAGAGAGACAACGTGAGCAGGGGAGGGTCAGAGAGAGGGAGATACAGAATCTGAAGCAGGCTCCAAGCTAGCTGTCAGCACAGAGCCCTATGCGGGGCTTGAACCCATGAACAGTGAGATCATGACCTGAGCAGAAGTCAGATGCTTAACCGACTGAGCCACCCAGACACCCCATCATATGGTTTAAATTTGGACTCTCCACATCTTTTGACTGAAAAGAGGCACACTTAATGATGTAATATCAGATCTTTTATCATTTTAATCAGACATTAGCTTTCACAGTAGTCAAATAGCCCCTGACCATGAAGGATTTGGAACACACCAGGAAGAAAAGGCAGTGTAGTATGGCCAAAAATGTGATACTATTGGAATCTATAAGAAAGCTAATTTAGATTATCATCCAAAATTGGACAGTTTTTCCTAGGTACCAGAATAAATACAACCTACTACCTAAATAATAAAAGGATGGCACTGTGTTGTGATTCAGTAAGTAATGCTATCCATTGTTTGCTACTATTTGAGCAAGTTACATTTACTGCTGTGTCTCAAGAATTACTTAAGCAAGTGTATTACATTCATCCATTTCAATTAAATTTTTTTAAGCGATCTGTTAAATTGGCCTATCATTGTCATTTGAATCTGATTTGGACATTTAATCTCATCTTCCCAAGATATAAACCATTTTAGTAGTGCTTATAATAAACACACACAAAAAAAAACCCTACACAATTATATTAAGCTATTATCTAGAATCAGATTCATTTTTATATAACAATAATAAATGGTATATTTTAGTTATGAACTGTAAATAACATAATGCATCACTTATTTATTACAAAAACATAAATGTTCTCTTTCATATAAAGGTATATATTCTTATTTATTTTTCTGAAAAAGTGCTAGTGCCCAGGGCCCTAGGTGTGTCACTTCACAATGCATTTAACAATGTTAACAAACCTTACATTAATTATTTTTTAAACAAACATAGTAGCCCCACAGACGGGATGTGTTGGCCTTAAAAGGATGAGTTATCATAAACACTATCTGTGTAGACATTTGAAAGAAACAGTGTGGGAGTTAAAATTACAGGTTCAAGAACCTATTTTTCATCTTTCTCCCACACATACACTCATCTCCTGTCATATTCTTTCCTAAAAGTTTGCAAATTTCCAGTGTTTCTTAATAAACCCTTCCTTTAAATAAATGCATAAAATGTCAGTTATAAGTCAAGCTTAGTGGCCTTTATTGTCCTGTGTGTGAAGATTCTTCATATCTGAATATTTACCATAAAAATTCTTGCATTTCCAGTGCTTTAGTACAGAACAAATTATATTATCAGAGGAAAAGTGTTCCTTTCAGGTCGGAGACCTCTATTATAATTTCTATCACAAAAGGAAGGCTCCAGCAAGTGCTTTCTCTGAATTCCATGGTATTCTAGTTAAGGTTTGGCAAGTAAACCGGGAGAAAGCCTAAAGAGAAGGGAGCTTCGTGGAGGGATATTTTTAATGCTCCATGTTTCTAAGTAGTCCCTTGAGGGGTAATCATGTGCTATTGTTGAAAGAACAAGACATTTGAAGGAAAAAAAAGAAAACTTAACTGAATTCTGGCCCTACCATTTTCTTGTCCTGTGTCCTGTGTCCTTGGGAGAGTCATTTATCTCCTTGCACTTTTATCTCCATCTCAATATATAACACTAATGAATATAGGGCTTGGGGACAGATTTAAAGCTTGTTTTTGTAAAATAATTCTGTAAACTCTAAGTTACCTACAAATATAAGGTCTAATTATCATTATTTTGATGGTAGCTAACTAGAAGAACAAAAGAAAATCTAAGTAAGCCCAGTCACTGGAGAGTCTGTATTTGCCAAGGTCATACTCAGAGCACTAAGCAAATGCTGTAAATATGTGACATCTAATCATGAGAAAACACCTTGCTAGTTTAATTGAAAATTTTGTATGAATTAAAAGCTATACTCATTTGGAGTGATAAAAACAAAAATAAAAACAAACAAAAACTGTATGAGACTTTATCGGGATATATTCCTTTAACTAGAAGTTGGTGTTTGGTATCTCGTAAGATGAAAAAAATATAAGCTACTTTATGCAATAAATGCATATTAATCATCCAGTATGTGCCAACTACTATACTAGTTGCTAAGGATACTGTGTTGGGCAAGGCAAGCACAATTTCTCATCTGTTGGAGTTTATATTCTAGTGATTGGGGGGGGGGGTGTGGAGAGGTGCACAATCATCAATAAGTACGAAGAATATCAAGTCAAGATAAGGGCAATGGAGAGAACTAAAACCAGAACAATGAGCAAGACTGACTGGTGTCTGCTTTCCGCTAGGTGGTCAGGAAAGTCCCTTCTGATGAGGCGATATTTAAGCTGACATCTCAATGACCTAAAATAAGCCAGCCCTGTGAAGACTTGAGTATGAGTGTTCCATGAAGAAGGACCAGTTAGTATTAAAAATGGCCCAAAGATTGTAGTGAGCTGCATATGCTTGAGGGTCTATGTAGGTGGAATGCACTGGTCGAGGCAGAAGTGTGGACTTAGATACTGAGAGGTAGGAGACAGCTCACACCTACCTTCATATACCATTTGTAAGGAGTTTGGGTTATATAAGATTGTATCATATGCATTGTGTTGTATTTGGATTGTATTATATGATGAGTTACCACTGGAGAGTTTTAAGCAAGATAATGACTTAATATTAGTATCTAAAAAACATATGCTCTATGGATAGTAGACTGTAAGAGACAAAAATAGAAGCCAGAATACCCATTAGGAGATTATTAAATTGTTAGTAAGAGAGCATAGTGGCTTAAACTAGTATATTAACTAGTAATAAAAACATTTTTTAATTCATTTGTTCATTCAGCAATATTTATTGATGACCTATACATGCCAAATCCTGCTCTAAACATTGGGCTTGCAGCAAAAATCAAAAACAAAGAATCTGCCCTCCCTCATATAGTGTATATTCAGTGACCAATATAGACAAAGGGATAGGGTGGTGAGACCATTTTAGATAGTTTGGTCAAGGAAGAATTCTGATCACATAAATGAACTGAAAGAGAAAACATTGCACTTGGTGGAGAAAGGAGGACTCAGGCAGAAGGTAGCAAAAAGACCCTTGAATGGGAATATGCTTGGAGAATTGCAACAACAGCAGTCTGGCTGAAGCACAATTGAGTACAAGGCATGTGGCAAGAGTTAGGGTCTGTAGGCTAGCTAGGGAAAGATCATGCAGAGTTAGACCATGGTTAAGGACTTTGGATTTTGTTCTAAGTTTTATGAAAATCCATTGAAAGATTTTGTAAAGAGATTATATATTTTAAGTTTCACTCTGACTACTGCATGAAAATGAACAATGAATGTGGGATGATAGAAAGGAAGTAGAGGATCTGTTTGGAGACCCTTGGAGTGAACCAGCGAGAGATGATGGTGGCTTGGCCTAAGTATCAGTGTAAGTGGTAAGAACTGGTAATATTCTGGATATAGTTTGAGGGTGGAGCCTACAGAATTTGCTAAATCATTAGATATTGGGTGTGAGAGCGAGAAGCCAAGAAAATGATAAGGCTTGTGTCCTGAACAATTAGGTGAATGGTGGTACCATTTGCCAGAGATGGAGCTAGGAAGGTACAAAATGTAGGGAGTGGTAAGGGAGGGTTGAGGACCAAGTGTTTGCTTTTGGACATGTTAAGTTCAAGATGCCTATTAAATAATCCAAGTGGAATTGTCTAACAGACAGTTGAATAAAACAAAAGTAAAGAATAGGAGATGAGGGGTGCCTGGGTAGTTCAGTGGTTAAGTGTCTGACTCTTGATTTCAGCTCAGGTCATGATCTCATGGTGGTGAGATCATGAAATCAAACCCTGCCTCTGGCTCCATGCTGGATGTGGAGGCTGCTTAAGATTCTGTCTTTCTCTCTCCTTCTACCCCTCCCCCACTCATGCTCACTCAGGCTCTCTCTTTCTCTCAAAAAAAAAAAAAAAAAAAGAATAGGAGGTGAAACTAAAGATATAAATTTCTGTTATAATATATAGATGGTATTTAAACCATGAAACCAGGTGAAATCACCTAAAAAGTGAAGATAGGTAGAAAAGAGAAGAGAATACATTTAATATGTGTTTTGAAGATAGAAATAAGAGAACTTGCTGAAGAATCAGGGAAAGAAAACAAAGGTAAATTATTGGCTTAAACAAGTAAGCATAAAGTGGCGTTACTCACTGAGTTGGGGAAGACTGGAAAACGAGCAACAGTAAGTTGGTAAGGAAAGAATTAAGAGTTTTCTCCTAGCATATTAAATTTGGGATGCCTGTTAACATGCAAAGCAACTTATTAATATGCAGTAGAAATTTAAAACCAAGAAGGGGTGGGGCGTTTGGGTGGCTAAGTTGGTGAAACATCAGACTCCAGCTCAGGTTATGATCTCACAGTTGAGTTCGTGAGTCCGGTTCATGAGTTTGAGCCCTTTGTCAGGCTCTGTGTCGACAGTTCAAAGCCCAGAGTCTGCTTTGGATTCTGTGTCTCCCTCTCTCTCTGTCCTTACCCCACCCACCCTGTTTCTCTCTGTCTCTCAAAAAATGAATAAATGTTAAGAAAAAATAAAAATAAAATAAAATAACCAGGAAGGGTTTACATCAGCCACTGGTACCAAGACATCTTGATATCCAGATGCAGAAGATTGAAGTTGAACCCTTATCCCACATCGTATACAAAAAATAACTCAAAATGGATCAATACCTAAGTGTAAAAGCTAAAACTATAAAGTTCTTTGAAAAAAACCTTAGGAATAGATCATCATGACCTTGAATTTGGCAAAAGATTCTTATGTATGAAACCAAAAGTATGAAGAATAGGGAAAAAAAAAAAAGGTAAATTGGACTTCATAAAAAGTAAAATCTTTTGTGCTTCAAAATTTTTTAATGTTTATTTACTTTTGAGAGAGAGAGAGAGGGAGTGAGAGAAAGAGACAGAGTGCAAGCAGGGAAAGGGCAGAGAGAGAAAGACACAAAATCTGAAGCAGGCTCTAGGCACTGAGCTGTCAGCATGGAGCCCATTGTGGGGCTCGAACTCCTGAGCCTTGAGATCATGATCTGATTTGGATGCTTAACTGACTGAGCCTCCCAGTGCCCCAAAATGTTTGTGCTTCAAAAGATACCATCAAGAAAGTAAAAAGACAACCCACACAATGGGAAAAAATACTTGCAAATTATATATCTAATAAGAATGTAGTACCTAAGATAATAAAGAACTTTTACAACTGATTAACAAAAGGACAAATAATTCAGTTATTAAAATGAATAAAGGATCTGAATAGACATTTCTCCAAAGAAGATACAAAAATGACCAACAAGTGCTTGAAAAGATTTTTGATACCATTAGCTATTAGGGAAATGGACGCCAAACAATAATGAGATACCACTTCACTTCAAACAGGACAGCTATAACAAAAAAGGTTAATAATAATGTGTTGAGAAGGATATGGAGAAATCAAAACTGTCATACACTGCTAGGGAGAATATAAGGTGGTGTAGCAACTTTGGAAAACACTCTGGCAGTTCCTTAGAGGGTTAAATACAGAGTTACCGTATAACCCAACCATTCCACTTCTAGATATATACCCAAGAGAAATTAAAATATATGTCTACACAAAACTTTGAATATAAATGATTATATCAACATTATTCATAATAGCCTCAAAATGGAAATAACTCAAATATCTATCAGCTAATGAATGGATAAGTAAATTGTGGTATAATTCAACAATAAAAAGGAATGAAGTACTAATACATTTTACAACATGGATGAACCTTTAAAACAGTATGATGTCACAAAAGACCACATAATGTTTGATTCCATTTACATAAAATATCCAGAATAGGCAAATCTATAGAGACCAAATGTAGATCAAGGAAGAAAACAAATAATAAAAATTGGAGGAGATATCAATGAAATTGAAAATAGGAAATCAATAGAGAAAATCAATGAAATCAAAAGCTATTTAAAACAATCTATAAAATTGGTAAGCCTCTAGCCAGATTAAGAAAAAAGTGAGAGGACACAATTACTAATACCATATATGAAAGGGAAACATCATTACAAAGCCCCTGGACATTACAAGACAATAAAGAAATGTTATGAACAACTCTATGCCCACAAATATTATGATCCTAGGGGAAAAGGATCAATTTCCTAGGGGAAAAGACACAATTTGCCAAAACTCACACAAGAAAACCATCTGAATAGGCTCATAACTATTAAAGTAATTGAATTAATAAGTAATAACTTTCCAAAACAGAAAGCACAAGGCACAGATGGGTTCAGGTGAATTCCAAACACTTCAGAAGGAAACTATACCAATAATCTGTAATCCTTTTTTTAAAATTTGCAATTAGTTGTTATATTTTTTAGTATCTTTTAATCTAATGAAGTCTCTCTACTTTTTTTCTTTTCATGGCATGGACTTTTAAAAAAGTTTTTAGTTAACATACAATGTTATATTAGTTTCAGGTGTATAATATATTGATTAAGCAGTTCTAAACATTACTCAGTGCTCACCATGATATATATAGTCACCATCTGTCACCAAACAACATTACAGTATTATTTACTATATTCACTACTGGATATTTACCTAAAAAAGAAACAACAGTAATTATCTACAATCTTTTTGAGAGGATAGGAACAGAAGGAATACTTTCAAAATTATTTTATGAGGCCAGCATTACTCTAATACCAAAGCCAAAGATATCACAAGGAAAAAGAACTACAGACCAATATCTGTCATGAACATATATGCAAGCTTCCTCAGGAAAATATTAGCAAATGGAATCCTACAATGTGCAAAGAGAATTACCCACCACAACTGGGATTTATCCTGGGTGTACATGATTGCATCAGCATTCAAAAATTAATTTAATGTAATCTATCACATCAATAAGATGAAGAAAAAAATCACATGATCATTCTAATAGATGCAGAAATAGCATTTGACAAAATCCAGTACCCATTAATGAAAGTAGATTAGTGATTGCCCAGGGCAGGTGGGAAGGAGACAGTTAGAAGGAAATGGGAATGACTACTAAAAGAATATTGAACTTCTTTTTGAGGTGATGAAATGTTCTAAAATTGATTGTAGTGATTCTTACACAATTCTGAATATACTAAAAATCATTAAATTATACACTTGGATTGAGTAAATATATGGTGTGTGAATTATATCTCAATAAAACTGTTACCCAAAAATAAATAAATTAAAGGAAAATAGGCCTAGCAGCAAAGCAGCGGGCAGTGAGCTGGAAGGAAGACAAGTAAAATACATTGCCAACAAGAGCGGAGGAGAATGCATTTGTAGGGAAGTTGGAAGGGTCCTCTGGGTTGAACATTGCAGAGAGGTTGACTACAAAGAGACCAGAGAATTGACTTTTGAGTTTGGCAATGTGGCAGCAGCTGAGGAAGACATTTCTTGGTGCGGTTGAGTAGGAAGCCCAACTGGAGTGCATGGAAAGGAGAAAAGGGATGAGGAAGGGAAGATAACTACTGATAGCTCCTTCAAGAAATTTTGCTTAGAAGGTGAGATGGGACAGGAGCTGGGTTAAGGTAGTGTGATTTTTGTTGTTTTTATTTGTTTCTTGTTTTGTTTTCTGATGTGACTGTTCTAGTACAGAAGGTGAAATTGATGTACAAAAGAGTCAGAGGATAATTACTAGAGCAAAGTCTCTGAGAGAAGATGGGATCTGTGGCCTGGGTGGGAAAAGGATGAGCCTTAGCAATTAGCTGGGACTCTTCATCTAAATTAATTGGTGGACAGAAGGCAAGATAGAGTGGGTACAAATGAATGGTCCCAGTCATTATATTGTGGTCTAGTTCATGAAATTTGTGGGCTCTTTAAGCTACCTTATTTTTTAAAATTGTGAGTCTATGTGTGTGTCATTTCTTTCAGTTATAAAAGCCAACTTTTGGGTTCTTTTCATCATGTCTCAATATGAGACCATCCTGCATTATTTACATTTATAAATATTTCACTGTCCACTTCACTGCTGAAGCAATGTGTTGGGCTTCAGCCAACAATCCTTGCAGTGGAGGAGAGAAAAGCATTTCATCATGGAATGGATGATGAAAAGAATCACTCCCCAAATAGCCAGTCTTCCTGTCTTAGGCCCCAGCCAAGAACTCCCCTAATACTCCTCTTTCCCTAAATGCTTTTCTTTTCCTATTCCTACTTATGCAGTGATCAGAAAAGGATGAACTACCAGTAGAAGAGCAGAAGAGAGTGAAAGAATTTTTAAGTGAAACAGAGATACTATAGTATGTCAGCTCACGGGTAGAGAACAAATTCATATATTATTAATTTAATTCATCATTTCAAAAGTGATTGTGGAGTTTTGAAAGTAAGATGAGAAATATATATATGACATAATATTAATGCTATGTACATAAAAATACAGCCTTGAAGGTAACTGAATTGCTTGATACACTTATAAAAGTATCAAAATAACTCAAAGCATGATCAAATGCAAAATCACACATACAATCACAAACTATGCTTTTTACTTCATAGCTTTGTCTGAAAGCGATTTGTATAAAAGTCGAGAAGCTAAAATGATGGATTTTTCTTGATTTTTCTCAAGATGAGGATATAGAATAAAAAGTTCAACAGGCTGAAGAGATGCAAAGGACTCAACAGCTGTTAATTCAATTGAAGTGGGAATTCAGCCAGACTCTTTAAGAACTATTTTTAGGCACTGTGCTGATAGGTGATACCTTCTATCACACCCTCCTGTAGAGAGCTTGCCTAGAGTAGACGAGAGTTTTAAAATCATGTTCAATAAAAGAAGCCGAATCCTGTAAATCTATCAATAGAGCCAATAGCATTGAAGCTCTCTTAATACCATCTCAACGAATAAGTTGAAAAAGGTTAAATGGGAGATATGATTTAAAAATGAATTTTATTGGCCCATTTTACTGAAATTTTCTTTTCATGAGGAATAAATTCCAGGAAATGTTGGTAGTTATACTGGGTGAAATCATTCCATATCAATAGTCCAACAATAGAAGCAACGGGAAGAAAGGAAGAGGTAGAAGGATGAATTCTATTCTCTCGGTGACTAGATGGTATTGCTACAGAAGACATTAAGAGACTTCTCACCTTCTTTTCTGCTTTGTATTAAAGACATTAAAGCATCAGTAGATGCTTGTGATAAGTTCTTATTGATGTCTAAGGAAGAATGATAAGTAGATTAATTCAAGGGTTTGAAAGGAATGAAATATAATGAAACTAAGTAATATAATCTTTGAAAGGAATGAAATATGACCCTAAATATAATCTGCAGAACCATCAGTTTTGTTTTAAAAACAAATTATTTTTAAATGAAGAACATTTAGTATGAATTCAATAATTATTTCAAGTAGAGAGGAACCATTATTCATAGATGTGGGTCAGTCTATTTTCTCATACTTCTAGGGTGCTCTCACTGCAGGCAAACTTAGATATTACAAGTCCTTGTCTGTTAATGAGATTCATTTAGTACTTCCATGTGAGTATCATAGAATAAACTAAAAACGAAAAAGTACCTTAGAACTACTTTGTGTATGCAATCATAAATTAGTCATATTAGCCCCTAAAGGAGTGTTGCACTTGTAGTTAACAATACTGTATTGTGGTATAAAAATTTAGTGAGAGAGTAGATCTCGTATTAAGTGTTCTTACTACACGAAAAAAATTTTTTAAGTTTTATTTATTTTGAGAGAGAGCAAGTAAGCAAGGGAGGGGCAGAAAGGAAGAGAGAAAGAATCCCAAGCAGGCTCTACCCAGTCAGCGAAGAGTCTAATGCAGGGCTCGATCTCATGAACTGTGAAATCGTGACCTGGGCCAAAATCAAGAACCCAACACCTAACCAACTGAGCCACCCAGGCACCCCACTAAAAAATATTTTTTAAATAAATGTGCAACTACAGAAAAGATTTCTTTATTCATTTATTCATTCACAAGCTTTTACTGTTTACTAATGTGCCAAACATTGTATCAGACATTCAGATATATAAATAAATAGGAAATCCCCTTAACTGTCTAAGGATCCTAAGTCTATAGGTGGGTTATGGGAGGGAAGTTATATCAAAGATAGGCAAGAAATCAGATGCACTGAAAGAAGTTCTTGCACATCTAGAAAAGGAGCAGATAAAGGAGCGGGCAACCTTTCTGGAAAGGTGAGTGGGGAATGAAAAAGTAAAAAAAAAGCTTTGCTGTGTGAATGCAAGTTTATGTATGGCCAGGAAGGAGGGATTATTGGGGAGACTGTGATGGGAGCAGGTGAGTAGCATTCAAGGGTCAGACAAGATGGACATGTATTCGTATATTCTAATTCAAAAAAATAACAATATACTTTCACTTGAATTGAACTTACTTTTTTTAAATGTTTTTTTTTAAATTTTTGAGAGAGAAAGAGAGGCAAAGCATGAGCAAGGGAGGGGGAGAGAGAGGGAGACATAGAATCTGAAGCAGGGTCCAGGCTCTGAGCTGTCAGTAAGGAGACCAATGCCGGGCTTGAACTCACGAACCGCAAGATCATGACCTGAGCTGAAGTCAGACACACAACCGATCGAGTCACCCCGGCGCCCCTAAGCTTACTTTTTTTAAGTAAAGGTCTTGAAAAGTGGGATGTTTTGCCCGTTAGGAAACATACGTAGGTTTTTTTTTTCATGTTTATTTATTTTTGAGAGAGAGAGTGAGAGCATGGGAGGGGGAGCAGCAGAGAGACAGGGAGACGAAATTCAAAGCAGGCGCCAGGCTCCAGGCTATGAGCTGTCAGCACAGAGCCTGACAGGGGGCTCGAACCCACCAACCATGAGATCATGACCAAGCTGAAGTCCCACACTCAACCAAATAAGCTACCCAGAAGCCGCTAGGAAACTTAAATAGTTTTTAGTCTTAACAAGGGCTGCTGATGGGGGCACCTGGGTGGCTCAGTCGGTTAAGTGCCTGACTCTTGATTTTGGCTCAGGTCATGATCTCATGTTCATGAGTTCAAGCCCTATATTGGCCTGCATGCTGACAGTATAGAGCCTGCTTGGAATTCTCTCTCTCCCACTCTCTGCCCCTGGCCCTCTCTCCCAAAATAAATAAAATAAACTTTGGGGGGAAAAAGGTTGCTGATAGCAATATGATTTATACATAAGGACTTTTTTATTGCTAGATTTCATTAAAACACTGTTCCATTATTTGATAACAGATTTATTTAATACTTTCTGTGATCTGAGAAGCTAGGGAGACAGGTTCAAGGGAGTAGAGCATAGGATCTATGGACAGGGAATTTATGGATATAGAATGAGGACCTTGACAATCCCTGAACTATTGTATGCACAACGTGTTTGTGTGTGTGTGTGTGTGTGTGTGTGTGTGTGTGTGTGTGTGTGTGTGTGCTTTTTCTGGGAAAGTAGTTTATAGTTTTCAACAAATTCTAAAATGATTTTAGATAAAGTTCCAAAGAGATAGATCTTTTGATTNTGTTTGTTTGTGTGTGTGTGTGTGTGTGTGTGTGTGTGTGTGTGTGTGTGTGTGTGCTTTTTCTGGGAAAGTAGTTTATAGTTTTCAACAAATTCTAAAATGATTTTAGATAAAGTTCCAAAGAGATAGATCTTTTGATTTAAAATAAGAGATTATTTTATATATTCTCTGGTACAGAATTTCTTTCAATTCAATATTCTTATTATTCTGAGTTTATGAAAAATATTGCTCTATGAAATTTGGCTCTAAATTAGTTTTATATCTTGAGATGGTTTATTTCTGATAAACACTTATGTTTTTAAAATGGTGTATATATTTTAGAAAAAAATATATTGTTGTAAAGATTATATACAAAATTACAATGTAGGCCTGAATTTATAATCATACATTACAATAGCCTACTTTTTACAAAGTGCAATGAGGAAAGTCTTAAGGTTAATTGTTGAAAAGATAATAACTTACAAATTTTAGAAAGTAGACACCAATTTATAACATTTGTGCATAGTTCATTGTAAATTGTTAAGTGATTCTACACACTAAGCAGAACTTATTGTTTATCTTAGTAAAATAAATGGGCTGTGTAGAAGTGAAAATTCCTAATATATTAATAGTTGCTTGGGGGGTAAGAAGAGAGTATTACTTTTAAAACAGACTTCACTGCACTGCAGCAGTCAGAAAAAATAACAGCAATGTGCTCCCTGCCCCACCCCACAGAGAAACTCCACTGAGAAATGTTTAGGTAGAGCTTTTCCCTAAGAACTCTGAAGCTTCCCCAGAAAAGTGTCTTTACTGAAAATATAGCATCTACACACATCTGAATGTGATGGGTTACTTTACAGGTGTCAAACAAAATTTTAAAATCAAACTAAATTGCCAAAGATATCTTTTATTTATTGTCACAGATAATCTAGATTTTAGCATATCAGTGTTGTACTTTATAAAACACCCAAGATCAAATATATATCAATAAGCAAAAGTAATACTGTATAAAAACTATTAGCTAGTTTCAGTATTTTTAAATTTGAAGTTAATAATCTGTTTGAAGCTTTCTTTTATATCTGAGAACAATAGATATAAATATAGATATAGGTAGATGGATGGATGGGTTCATAGATAGAGAGATAGATAGGTGTAAAAAGGAAAGTTTTTTTTCTACTTCACTAACAATCAAAATATTTAGCAACATCATCAAACTTTCTACAAAAGCATTTGGAAATGCAAAGGATGAAGAATAGCTAACATCATCTGGTGGGTTTGCATTACAGAAACCTAAGACCTGTTATAAAATCACAGCATTTAATATAGTACAGTATTGGTGTGTGGACCAACAGCAATAAATCAATGGGACAGAATAATGTCTAGAAACAGACCCACACAGGCAGGTCCCTTAATTTATGACAAAGGTGACAATGTGGTATAGGAAAAGGATTCCTTTTACCCAATGAGATCTGCAAGGTCATTTGGATAAAGTCTTATGGAGAAAACAAATCTTGACCCCCTTATCACAACATACACAAAAATCATTTCTAAGGGTAAATAAAGTTTGTGTGGGATTTTTTTTAAAAGCTTATAGAATAAGATTTGGCAAACTTTTATTAAAGGATAAGATAGTAAATATTTTAGGCCTTGCAAATCATATAATCTCTTTTGGAACTACTCAACTCTGCCATTGTAGTGTAGTTGTAATGCAGTCATAGACAACATGTAAGTGAATGAGCCTGTCCATGTCCCAGTAAAGCTTTATTTGCAAAAACAGACGGCAGTCTAAATTTAGCTTGTAGGCCATAGTTTTCCAGTCCCTATTCTAGACCATCTCTCTGTCCTTACAATACACAAAGATTGCTTAAATTGAATACAAAAGTTGTTAACAAAAAATTAAAATTTGATAAATTATACATTAAAATGTTTAATCTATTCATCAAAAGATACTATTAAGATTTTGAAACGTGAACCACAGAGTAGAAGAAAAAATTCAAAATACGTATACCCAACAAAAGATTTATATCCAAAATTTGTAAATGCACACACACATCTTACAAGCTTATTTCTAGAAAAGTGCTAACCCAATAGAAAAAAAGGGCAAGAAATTCGTGAATGAACGTTTTACAAAAGAAACTCCGCAAAAGATAAAATCCAAATAGCCAATAAACATCTGAACAGTTCTTAGCCTCATTAGTTATCAGGAAAATAAAAATAAAACTTCAATTACATCCTAATATGTATACACAAATGAAAATAATCAGCAGTTCTAATTGTTAGCAAGGATATAGAACAAGTGGAACTTTCATATTCTGGTAGCAAGAGTGTAAATGGGCATAACACCTTTAGAAAATGGAATTGTCTACTTGAAGTAATCTTATGTCCTATGATCCAACAGTTACATTCTTTGGTATAAAATCAACATGAATGTCTCCATACATTCACTAAAAGACATGGACCTGGATGTCACTATGGGACTGTCCATAATTGTCACAAACTGGAAACTACCCAATCCACATCAACAGGAAAACATAAATATACTGATATAGTGACACTGTGAATACAACATTAAGAAAGATACACAATTACACACGAGGAAATACATTGTATATTGACACAACATATTTTCACAATATAACAATAAGAATAATCTACAACTGCGTGAGATAACATGACTGAATGTCTCCCCAACACCACCCTCCAAAAAATTATTAAGTGAAAGAAGACAGACACAAATAGAATAACATGATTCCATTTATATGAAGTTCAAAAATAGGCAAAACTTATCTGTTTGAATTGAAGATCATGGTTACACAGGGTTAGGAGGACACAGTAACTGGAAGAGAAGTTTCCTGGAGTGCTAGTATTGATTCTTGAACTAGATACATGTTTCATAGATTTGCTCAGTTTGTGAAAATTAATTCAGATGTACATTTAAGGGCACTGTTCTATGTACATTTTACTCTACTATAGTTTACTGTAAGGAGGTTAAATGATTTGAAGAGGATTAGATTAGCATCAATATAAATAAACACGATGCTTCTTGGCTCCCTGTTCCCTTCTCTACTTATCTTCTCTGTTTATTTTGTTCTCCTTTAACTTCTACTTAATGCAGATTTGATAAATGTTGCACAAATAACCCATATTTCATAAGTTCATTATGATAAAAATAAGTGCTTAAATAAATTAATAGATGGGAGACAGAAGACAAATCTCCCATGCAGAAGAATTCAAATAATTTTCATAGATACTTGACCCTCAAGGTTGTGTACCAGCTGCCTGCCCGTTAAGGGCTAGGCTAGCCATAGACATAGTGGCTCCCTTCCAAAGAGTACAATATGGAAAGGAAGGAAAGAGTAACTTTACATTATAGAAATCTGACAGACACTATCTTAGCCAGGTAATCAAGGTCAACATCATCACCAATAGGTCATATTGACAGTATAAACCCTTAATATGATGTGATAGGAATGATACTTTACCTTTGAGGTTTTCCTCCAAAAATCTATAACCTTGCTCTAATTATAAAAAAATCAGATAAACTCAAATTGAGGCACATTCCACAAAATACTGAGAGCACTCCTCAAAACTGTCAAGGCCATCAAAAACAAGGAGATCTGTGAACAGTCAGAACCAAGAAGAGCCTAAGGAGGTACAACATCTAAATGTAATGACATGTCCTAGATGAGATCCTGGAAGAAAAAAAGGATGTTAGATAAAAATTAAGGAAACCTGAATACAGCATGAATTATAATAATAATATATCCAATTGGTTCACTGGATTAACTCTACTAACATAAGATGTTAACAATAGGGGAAACTTGGTCCAGGTGTACTGGAATTCTGTGTATTATCTTTGTAACTTTTCTGTAAATCTAAAATTATTTCAATGTAAAAGTTTTATTTAAAAGAAAAAATAACAAGGGGCACCTGGGTGGCCAAGTTGGTTAAGTGTCTAACTTCGGCTCAAGTAATGATCTCTCGGTCTGTGGGTTTGAGCCCCACATTGGGCTTCATGCTGACGGTTCAGAGCCTGGAGCCTGCTTCAGATTCTGTGTCTCCCTCTCCCTCTGCCCCTCCCCACCTCATGCTCTGTCTCTATCTCTCAAAAATAAATAAATGTTAAAAAAATTTTTTTTAAAGAAAAGAAAAAATAACCTACATAATAAACACCAGTTAAACTTAAACTACGGAATCAAGTTATTAACAGTAAGAAAATACAAGAGTAGGAAACAATGACTGGTTTCATAATCCAGTAGCCAGTTATAATGCAATAATTGTTCTATGCCTTCTCTATAAGTTTGAATTTATTTCTAGTAATTAAACTTCATTAATATGAAATATTTTTGTTTATTTCAACACATTAAGGTGGGACCTTTATGTACTATAACTTTCTCAGATATTTTAAGTTAAACTCTTTATATTAAACTTCAAGCAGAGTAGCTGAGTGATGAAATAGAGAATGTTTTTGTTAGTAATTACAGACTATTAAAAATAAATTTTCACTCCATTACACCCTTTCAACAAATATAATAGAAGCATCATAGAATGTTGGAACTGAAAGGGACATTTAAGAGATTAGTTCAGCTCCTTAACTTTATATGAAATAACTGAGTGCCAGAGAGTTTGGGATTTGCCCAGGGTCTTAATAAATTGGTGGGAGAGCTGGAATTCATTGATTCAGTTGAACAAGCATTTACCGATTATTTATTATATTTCAAGCACTGTGATAGGTGCTAGAAATACAAAAATAAGTAAGACTTTATCCTTCCAGAGGAAGACACGGCGGCCAAGGAGAGAGATAAGGAAATGAACGGATGAATACCATACACTGTGGAAGTGAGCTAGTAGACATAGTACAGGGTGCCATGAAAATGAAGGAGCAGATCACCTGACACAGCTAGGTGTCACTTGAGCCTTTAGAAGAGAGGCAGTGTTGGGGCGCCTGGGTGGCTTAGTCGGTTAAGCGTCCGACTTTCGCTTAGGTCATCATCTCGCGGTTCGTGGGTTCGAGCCCCGCGTCGGGCTCTGTGCTGACTGCCAGCTCAGAGTCTGGAGCCTGTTTCATTCTGTGATTCCCTCTCTCTCTGACCCTCCCCTGCTCACGCTGTCTGTCTCTGTCTCTCCTAAAAATAAATAAAAACATTAAAAAAAATTAAAAAAAAAAAGAAGAAGATAGGCAGTGTTTATACAGATGAGGAGGCTGAAAATTCCAAGCAAAGCTTATCACCTGAGCCAAAGGCAGAAAAGGTGAATAATGTTTTGTGTAGGAAACTGCTGTCTGCTGTTACTGCAGAATAGTGCAAGCAAGGAACAGCAATAGTTAAACTAAAACTGTTAAATCATGGAGAAGGTTTTATGTCATGTAATGAGCTAAGTCTTGTAATAAATGGAAAATTGATGAAAGATTCTGAATATTAGTTAGATCACTCAAGTAGTTGCGTGGAAGATAGATTTGAATACAAAACTAATCACTGGGAACTCAGTCAAAGAGGTTACGGCACTAGTTGAGAGATGACTATGGTAAAGGGCTGGTTTAGGAAGGTGGCAGACAATATGGAAAGGAGGTGTATTCAAGAAATATTTAAGAAAAAATGCCTGATGATTAATTGGATGGGTTGAGGTCAGTGGAGTGGGTCGATGAAGTTGCTGGCCATCCCTAGTCTACACCACAGGTCTTTGGAATTTCAGATCTCAAGTACACATAAGGCCTGGGCTGCATTTATCCACTTGTCTTCCACCCTAGGAAACAGGTCTGAATACTCACATGTGAAGCAGTTTTTGATACATATTCAAAAGAAAGCAAACAACAATAAAACTCATCTGAGGATAAAAGGTACCTTCTACCCTGTATTCACATAATCAAGAGAAACTCTGAGGTGATTCTTTGCAGAACCAAGAGGATTTGTTTCCAAGGTTTCTGTCTTCACCCTAGGCTACAGAGAGTTCCCTCTCACTTTTAAGTACACCTCCAAAAGAAGCACACATTGAATTCCTGCCCTCATGTGTCCCATGTTAGACTTTGGTGGCTGTGGAAAATTGAGCTGCCTATAAAAAGAGATTATTGGGAAGAGAATCAGGACTAAAGATAATGAGTTCAGCTTTAAAGAAGCTATATTTAAAATGCCTGTAGGATATTCAATTAGAGAAATTAAAATGGCATAATCAACTCTGAAACCTGGGGAAGACATAGCAATTTGAGAATCAAAGGTTATAGTACAAAAAAAATCATGAAAGTAGATGCCATTTCTCAAGGATAAGAAGAACAGTGGCAAGAATAGCAGGTCAAATATGCAGGGTCACCAACAATGGGAATAGAAGTGAAGTCTTCAATAAAAGGTTCAGTGAAATAGTCAAAACTCTTACCAGGAAAACTAAAAAGTGTTGTATCTCAACAGCATAGAGGTGATCAGTGATATTGAATATAGAAGAGCCACTAAAAATCATACATAAAAAATCTGTTAAATTTGGCAACGCAGAAGACATAGGTGAATTCAGTGAGAGTTCTTTCAGTGGAGTGGTTGTTCTTAATTGCAGTGAGGTGAATTAATAAGTATGTGAGTGATAAAAAAGTGGAGATTGCTTTATTAGACTTTTCTTTGGAGGTCTGGATGAGAGTTAAAGGAGAAAGGCAAGAAAAAATCTAGAGTCAGAGCCAATGGAGACTTTTGTTGTTTTGTTTGGGATGAGATGCTTAGTATATTTGTAAGCTACAAAGAAGTGTCACCTAGCAAGGCAGGTGTTGATAAGAGAGGATCTAGTGAGGCAAGTTCCTGGAGAAGGTAAGGGAGACTGGGGTAAAAAACATACAGAGGGAGGAGATGCCATCCAGCAGTTGAAGGAGTATTTCCTTCTCTGGAAGGAAGGAAGCCAACATAAATTAACATACAGTCAAGTTTATAGGGGTGTGTGTGTGTGTGTGTGTGTGTGTGTGAGAGAGAGAGAGAGAGAGAGAGAGAGAGAGAGGGCAGTGGGGCAGCATGGAGATGATCATGCTTAAAGACTTTGACTGCTATTTATTTATTTATTCTTATTTATTTTTTCTAGTAGGAGGTAGGGTCGTCTGCTGAGAATGAAGAAGTTGAGAACACTGAGGGTTTGGATGAATTTTAAGGAGTGTAGGCAAGGGAATTACTAAGGATAAAAATAAAAAAGATTAAACTGAGGCTAAGAGTGGGAGACTCTTAATGTTTGACAGCAACAATCTGCAACTTGTATGATTTTTTTCAGTTATGTTCAACTGACAGAATTTTTAAAAGGCATTTATTAAATATGCCTTAATATATTCTTGGCATTATGCATCGCTAACATTACCTCAACCCCAGTAGGTGAGTATGTTTATTACCCCAACTTACAGATTAAGTAACTTCCCCAGTGTTGCACAGCTGGTAAAAAGGCAGTACACAGGTCTGTCCAACTCCAAACTGTATGTGCTAACAAGCCAATATGCTGTGTTTCCTCCCAAGGAATTAGACCTATAGGAATTGATACATTTGCCTAGCTTCAGGGAACTCCTAATCCACAAAAGAAGATTTGTCAACAAATAATCACAAGCAAATATCAGGGTTTGATAGACTCAGACAGTGGAGAAGAGGATTCCATCACTCTGAGCTTTAAGGAAGCCTTATCAGGGAGCAGACACATGAGCACTAAGCAATCTGAGTCAGTCTTCACCAGGTGAATAAGGGGTCAGGGGCATTCCAGACTCAGAACCGTGTGTGCAAAAGCAAGGATGTATGAGAAGCCATCACATTTTTGCTCAAACCATGTAGGGTATAGAATGACTATTGGGTGAGGGATGGGAGAGATACCAGACCAATTATTAAGGCCATCATACCTTACTCTGTCTAGTAATAGACATGGAGGCTGGCTGACATGGAGGGTTTGAAAGAAGAGAATGACATAAGATTTTGTTAATTATTGACATATGATTACTTTCAGTGTTATATTAGTTTCAGATGTACAATTGATTTGATGGTTCTGTATGTTAGTGTTCACTATGGTAAGTGAAGTTATGATCTGTCACCATAAAATGTTATTACAATAGTATTGTACAATAGTACAAATACACATAAAATGTAATTACAATTACTATGCTGTACTTATGTCTGTGACTTATTTATTTTGTAACTGGAAGTCTGTATCTCTTAATCCCCTTCATCTATTTCGCCCATCCCCATACCCACCTTCTCTCTGGCAACCACTACTCTGTTCTCTGTATTTAGGAGTCTTGTTTGGGATTTTTTTGTGTTTTGTCTTGTTTTTTTATATTCCACATGTCTATGAGTGAAATCATATAATATTTACCTTTCTCTGTCTGACTTACTTCACTTAGCAGTATACCTCTAGGTTGATCCATGTTGTCCATGTTGTTGCTGTTGGCAAGATTTCATTCTTTTTTTATGACTGAGTAATATTCCTCTGTGTGTGTGTGTGTGTGTGTGTGTGTGTGCGTGTGTGTGTATCACATCTTATTTATCCATTCATCTATCAGTGGACACTTGGGTTACTTCCATGTCTTGGTGAATGTAAATAATGCAACAATAAACATAGGAACACATATGTCTTTTCACGTTAGTGTTTTCATTTTAGGGAGGTAAATAACCAATAGTGGAATTTCTATTTTTAATTTTTTTAATTTTTTTGAGGAAACTTTACACTGTATTCCACAGTGTTTACACTGATTTACATTCCCACCAACAGTGCAAAAAGGTTCTGTTTTTCTCCACATCCTGTCCAGCCCTTGTTATTTCCTGTCTTTTTGATACTGGCCATTTTGACAGGTGTGAGGTGGCATTATATTGTGGTTTTGATTTGGATTTCCCTGGTGATGAGTGGTGTTGAGCATCTTTTCATGTGTCAGCCTTTCCTGTATGTCTTTAGAAAAATGTATCTTCAGATCCTCTGCTGATTTCTTAATAGGATTGTTTGTTTTTTCAGCGTTGGGTTGTGTAAGTTTTTTAAATACTTGGGGTATTAACCCTTTATAGTATATATCATTTGCAAATATCAAGAAGAGAATGACATCAGACTTTAGTTTTAGAAACATGACCCTGCCAGTGACAGGCAGGATGGATTACAAAAGGGAGACTAATAGTTATAAAAAAAAAAAAAAATGAGCTTTTATGTACACTGGATCAAACACTGTGTAAGCAATTTACATAGATTCAATGATTTAATCACCACAGAAACCCTATGAGGAAACTTTAGGCATTTCCATTTCATTGATGGGCTAAATTACTTGCCTAGGATCTCAAAGCTAAAAAATGGCAGAGACAGAATTTGAACACAGGCTGGCTGGCTGAGGCAAGGATATTGGTTGGGAGCCCATTACAGTGGCCTTGGGTAAAAGATATTGAGGACCAGGTGTAAGGCAATAGCAATGGATCTAAAGAAGAAAGAACAAGCTCCACAATCCTAGATCTGAGGCCAGTATGCCTGCCATTGTTTTCTTATTTTTTGTAGTTTTTCTGTTTATATCTAAACATATATTGATGACACTTATAGTAGTTTTGGTGTCCCCCACCCCAACCACCAAAAAAAATTCATATTTGTCCAGAACCTCAGAGTGTGATCTTATTTGGAAGTAGGGCCTTTAGAGATATAACTAGTTATTAAGATGAGGTCATATTGGATTAGAGTGGGCCCTAAATCCAATGACTGTTATTCTTGTAAGAAAAGGAGAGAACACACAGAAAAGAATGTGAAGACAGAGGCAGATTGGAATGGTGCAGCTGTAAGCCAGGGAAGGCCAAGGGTTGCCAGGACCCATCAAAATCTAGGAAGAATCCATTTCTAGAACCTTCAGTGTGAGCACAGCCCTGTTGACACCTTGATCTCGGACCTCTGGCCTCCAGACTGCGAGACTAAATATCTGTTGTTTTAATCCCAAAACTTAATGCTATTTTGTTGCAGAAGCCCTAGGACACTAATACAACACCCTTCTTTCCTTGAGTTAAATTTCCACGTAGGGTTATATTCTCATATATTTATAACTGCATAGGAATAAGTGTATGGTTTTTGAAGGAAAAATCATTCACAGTCGATGATCTCAGGAGCCTGCCATTTTTGTTGCATTTCACTGCCATTTGCTCAATAGACTAACCTCATTTTGATTCCCTGAGGTTAGTGTTACTTTCACCTTCATACTATTACCCACACTTTAAATATATTGGGTTTCAAAAACAGAATTTTCTTTGTACCCTACACTGGAAGTCCCATGAAAGTAAGACTTATTTTATAACCAAAACAGCAACCTCTATGTTTGAAAACGGTTATAAAAGTGTCTAAGCCTACTTTAGGCTTGACCTTTGCACTGACCCAGGAGGTGACAGAGTCTGCTCTTATTTAAGACGGGAAATATCAAGAGCTGTTTGCAAAGCGTATGATAAGCAACATAAGCAATCAAACACAAAGAGAGCTTTTTCACGTCTTGCTGGAAACTCTGAGTTTCCACAAGATAGAAGTGTAGGATTCTAGAGCTATTCCGATAGAATTGACGTGTAATTCCTATGTAACAGAAAAGGAATTAAAAACATTTTAATTTCTACCAACACAGTGGCATTGACTTAACTTTAACCCTACATCCTTTATTCTTTTCTCTGCAAACCATATTCTTGTTGACACGTCACTTATATTTGTTACCTGTTTCACAAATACTCCATTTACCATTCCTTTTTCAGAGAAAAGCTGGACACAAATGTATTTGAGGTTTTCTATGGCTACCTGCTAAGACTCATCAGTTACAGAGACATACACACACACACACACACACACACACACCTACACACACCTACACACACATCTACACACATACTTTCCCACTAGAGCTTGAGGTGCTACCTGATGGAAAAAGGGAAACTTGGTGACTTGAGCAGTACTGCTCAGAGCATTTTCTCCACACCTGCTACCCTTATCTCAGATGATGCAAATCATTTCATACTTTCCAATGAGCAAGAGTATTTTAGTGGTTTGTGCACAAGTAAATGCTACCCTGTTCTCCAGAAACACAAATACACTTAACAAAGCAGCTACCATTTTCCTTTTAAAATTTACTCCTGGAGGGTTTTTATGGTTTTTTTTTATGAATTAAAAATATTAGGAGACAGAATTCAGGTCTTAGGGTCAGTGATGAGGAGATTCCTGGCATTTAGGTTTCAGCTGAAGTATCTCCTCCACAGAGATCTCCAGTTTCTTTAATCATAACACCTACCTGAGTTTTCTTGTTCATTAATTGATTGGTTGATCTATTTTCTGTCTGTCCATACTAGCAGACACTTATCTGGTTACCTACTATGTTCGCTATAGAGTCTAGAACTGTGCCAGTTGCTAATTAAATGTTTATTCAATGAATGAAGCAATGCATGCAGAGTCGATATCCCAGGAACAATAAAGAGGGAGAATTGAGAAAAAGAAGCCATCATAGAAGTTATAGGTCATTGAAGACAGAGGTTCTTTAGAAGAGTAGAAGCTTGGACACTAGTGGAAACCTGAGGCAAAATCTTGGGTAATGTTGGAAAATGGTCAGACTCACAATACAATCTGCAGAGATAAAGGAGAGAGACAGCCCAAGGATGAATACAAAGAACCTATAGGTCAGGAACAAAAAGGCAATTAATTCCAAAAGTTATGTTCTTTGGACAGGTGTACAGAGAGGTGATGAGGGATATTCAAGCTGAACATTTCTAAAGCTTGCCTATAAAATGTAACAAGTAAATCAGACTCTCAAAAAAGGAAATTGATAAATTCCCCAGTACCATCTTCAGGGGCTTTACAACAAAAATATACATTTTGCAGCCCTGTGTTTATGTGTATGCTCTGTGGGTAATGGCATTATAATATAGCAGTGGTATGCAGTGAAATAACATGCTGGGGGAAAAAAACAATTTAATATTTTTTTAACTAAGTTCAAATACGCAAAATGCATTCAAGCAAATAAGCAGGTAAGGTTACCTAGTTCTAGGATGTGCCTTTGCCTGCTCTCTCTACATCTGATTTCACATAACTTTGTATAGGAAACAAGAGAGGCTAATTCCACTAAAAAATATCCTAGGTATGTATTGCCAGATGAAGAAATTATGGAAAGAAAGCAGAAGATATCACTGTGTTGAAAGAAAAGGGAGAACTGTAGTTATATCAACATTACCCAGTGTCACCTAGTTACATGAAAGAGTTCTGAATAAACAGCTCAAGGGGAAAAAGACATTTTCCTTTCCTGATTTAATATGTCTCTGTGCTGTTGTCTGGGCGTCTTTTCAATTTTCCTTTGTTGACTTGGCTGTTTTTGGATTGGAGGCTTCTTTTACTTATCTGTGGGGAGGAATGCTTTTCTAACTAGAGCCTGATGACTTTGCCGGGATGGCAAGGCTTGTGTGGGTTTACCACAGAACCCTAAAGCCTATGTCATCTGTAAAGAACTGAAATGTGTCCTTTAGTGCCCGAGAGCTCACCAAATGGGGAAATAAGATGAACACACCAACATGGAGAGCTGATACTACCACCTCACCTGCCTCTATACATCTGGTGGCAATTTTACCTTCCCTCTGATCCCAGGCCTGTGTGGCCATGGCTCTGGACACACATTTGGCAGTGTGCTCTGACAGATAGCTGTTTGCTTGGGGAGAACAAAAGTAAGATGTCAGGAGGAGGGCTGAGGCCAAGGGCATTGGAGCTGTGTGTGTTACTGACTGTGGTTCTAAGCCACTATTGCTGTTCAGGTGCTGTGCTTCTCTTGGGAATTTGGAATCTGTTGAGGCAAGACCTGATGGAGAGGAAAAAAGGGAGAGGGCAAGGGGTGAGATGACTGGATGGAAGGTGGATGGAAGGTATAAGAGAGGCATGGTTATTGAAAGATTTCCAGGAAGAAATAAAAAAAGAAGAAGACTCCTATTATGGTACTGTTATAAATAATAGTTACTGTATTAGTTAAGATTATATTCACCTCAAGTAATATAAAACAGTAGCTTAATGTGTTCAGGATTTATTTTTGTCACACAACAAGAAATTGGAAGGAAATCAAGCCTCCACACTCAATGTCATTAAGTCTCTATATGCTCTTCCCTCCTCAGTTTCTCATTGTTGTGTTTGTTCTGTCATGGTCACAAGATGGCTGCTCCACCTCCAATCTCACAGTTGCATTCTAGTCAAGAGGCAAAGGGACCAAGAAGTTCCTGGCAAGGTTTTATCTTCTCATGAGAAAAAAATACTTTTCCAGGGATTTCTGCCCATGTCCCTTTGGCCAGAAAGGAGTCCCATGAGAATCCTTACCTATAAGAGACAGAGAGCTTGGGGTTTTACTTTTCCAGACTCTGTGGTTGAGGACAGCACTGAGAGAGAAAGTGATGGTTATGGATTTTGAATGAACCACAGTAGATTAAGGCCAGATTCTCAAATAATCAAAGGAAAAATGTGTATCTGAGGGTCCAAATCACTTGCAAAGCTAAGTAGTAATTATGATGGCCCAAGGTCATGCAGGTAGAGCCACACATCAACTAGTAAAGCTGACAAAGAAAGGTCATTGACCAATACCAAAGTGTTTTAGGTTTTGCTTAATCTTTCTACCTTGTAACATGTTTCTTTTTTGAAAAAAAAAATTTAATGTATATTTATTTTTGAGAGAGAGACAGAGTGCAAGGGGGAGGGGCAGCGAGAGAGGGAGATCCAGAATCTAAAGCAGGCTCCAGGCTCCAAGCTGTCAGCACAAAGCCCAGTACAGGGCTCAAACTCACAAACTGTGAGCCCATGACCTGAACTGAAGTCAGACGCTTAACCGACTGAGCCACCCATGTAGCCCCTATGTTGTAAAATATTTCTATTTTCCTATTTATTCTCTATTAAAGAAAAAATAGGACAATATTTTATATAACTTACATAGGCAATTTTATCTCCCCGGAGTTAGGAGAGGCACATACTCCTCAGAGTCTCCCTGTACTAGCTGCTTTTTGGTCTGGGTCAAAGATTGCAGCAGCAAATGTTAGAGACACATGGAGCTGAAAGAGTGACTAAAAAACATGACAGGGTAGGGAGTTAGTAAAGAAACAGGAGCAGGGCAGAATTTTTATATTTTTGTCATACCTCTTCCTCTTTGGCTCCTAATTAATTTACCCTTCAAGTCCGAGGTTAACTCACCCCTTTCTTGGAGTCTGCTATCATCTCATGCCCTCTCCAGTAGTTTAACAGAGTTTCTCATCCTGTGTGCACACATCATAGCTGGTGTGTGCCTTTATCAGAGTAACATTCTTTCCCTCAGCAAACAACTACATAGAACCTACCATGTTCCACTCTCTGCCAAAAGCTGCATATGGGTTTAGAGCAGGTTGGCCTTAAATATAATACAAGCCACATAGGTCTTCGTTAAGTTTTCTATTATCCACATTTAAAAAGGTGAAAAGATACAGGTGACATTAATTTTAATAATAAACTTTATTTAAATTAATATATCCAGATATTGGTTTAAATAATATTAAATATTATAGTATCAATATTATATCAAAATAATAGCAAAATAATATTTGATATGATTGTTATTATTACATACAAAACAATTGTGAGGTATTTTCATTATGTGCAGTGTTTTACTTTTTATATTAAATCTTCAAAGTGCAGTGTACATTTGGTACAGCACATCTCAATTCTGACCTACCACATTTCAAGTGGTAACTAGCCACACATGGCAAGTGACTACCACATTAGCACTATTCCAGAACTTACAGACCTTAAATAATGATTTATTATAAAGCTTGTTAATTATGCCTAATAAATGTCTAATATGCAGGGTTCATGGCATGTGGTAATAAGGGAAGCAGTCTCGTGTGAAGAAAGCCAGATGCCCTTTACATCGACTCCCCAAAAGTAGGCATTTATCTTAGTAACTTTACCATTGCCCAGAGTCTAGATCTCAACTTCATGAATTTAGAAAAACTTGACTTATTTGAAGTCCTAAAGTTGATTTACTTCAGAATCCTGGCTCCTAAGTGACAAGATTCTTAGACTAGTGTATAAAAATGAGAATCCAAGATTATTTGCAATGAAATGTGTCAGGAGGTGTATATGCATTTGTGTCATCTCCATGGACCAGGGTTTGGCTCCCGTCACAGGTGCCTAGACCAGCCTCTCACCTGTTTTTGTACAGCCATTAGCTAAAAATTGCTTTTATGCTTTTAAAGTTGATAGAAAATCAAAAGGAGAATAGAATTTTGTGATACATAAAAACTGCCTGGAATTCAGTTATCAGTGTCTGTAAATATTTTATTGAAACACAACTACACATTTATTTAAGTATTATCTATGACTGTGTTGATGCTACAATGGCAGAGTTTTGTAGTTGCCACAAAAACCATATGGCCCTGAAAGCCTAAAACATTTACTATCTGCCTTATTACAGAGGATGTTTGCCAACCTCTGCCATTGATCAGTAGCTCTCACTCCATGTTGTATATACAAACTACTTGAGAAGCTCTAACAAAGTACAGATATCTAGCACCCACCCCAAGTATTCTGATTTAATTAGTCTCTGGTGAGGACTAAATGTTGGTATTAATTTTTTTATTCTAATACTATAGCCAGTCTATATAGGAAGCCAAAATAACCAGGAGGTTGTGTGGAAAACATGGACTAAGTCAGGAAAGCAACTTGAGTATCCAGCTTCAGTCCATCCAGACCTGTCAGCATAGAGGCCACTTGAGTCAGCATGCTGGGGCACATTCCTCCAACTCAGTGATCGTCCAGACCCGCCAGTATTCTTTTCTGTGACCATGATGTTCTTCCACTTCCATACTTAACCAGCTCCTGCTGATTGACACACTCTTCCTGTGCATTCACCAGTTAATCCGGCCTTATCAGCCTGGGGCCATTCTGTCTCTCTAACATGGTTTTGTTTATGTCTGTTTTGATTCACTATATATGTGCTACTTTTCTAGCTTTCTGAGGACTGATCTTATTTTCCTTTTTTTTTTCCAAATTATTTCTTAGTTGCCTCAATGCCTTTGCCTTTGACAACTTACATTCCAGTTGTTGCTATTCTTGTGTATCTTTGAATCTCCAGCCTGATATGTCACTAAAGTGTTTAGTGGATAGGTTCATTGGTAGTGAGACGAGTGAATGAAAGAATGAATTAAAAGTTGGAATGGAAGAAAAGTTAGAAAAAATACACAGGAATTTTGCAAACTGTGTTGTGGGTATAGTGAGTTTAAAATCAAAGTGTCAGGGCACCTGGGTGACTCAGTCGGTTAAGCATCCGACTTCAGCTTAGGTCATGATCTCATGGTTTGTGAGTTCAAGCCCCACATCGGGCTCTGTGCTGACAGCTAGCTCCGAGCCTAGAGGCTGTCTTCAGATTCTGTGTCTCCCTCTCTCTCTGCCCCTCCCCTGCTTGCACTCTGTCTCTTTCTGTCTCTCAAAAATGAATAAATGTTAAAAATTTTTAAAAATAAAATAAAATAAAAGTGTCGGCATTCAAATCCTGGTTCTGCTACTTTCCCTTGATATCCCCATGGGAAGATGGCTTTACATGTCTGAGAACAAGACTTTGGATATTGTAAGATGGGGAGAGTAAAACTAACTTCACAGAGTTGTATGAGGATGACTTATCAAATACAATAGTTGCTAGTGTAATCCCTGACCCATAATAGCTCCTTAATAGAAAGTTTCCTCATCCTTCCTTCTGCATGGCTAAGGCATCCTTTTGCATGAAAAGGTTCTGATTGGTTTACAGTCATATTTATTAAATTATGAAGCTGATAATACTGTTAATTAAAAATGACTTAGGTAAAAGTGATTTTATTGTTTTAATATGTTTTATAATATAAATTTTCAAATAATTCTAGATAAGAAAGTTTTATAATTGACTTTCTAGTTCAATACCATGGCTCTAGTAATAGATTTTTTCCATAATATAAGCATCACATAAACCTATTCATTTTGTAGGCCCTGTGTCTTTTATATAACATTAAATTTTATTTTTATTCCAAAGACTTCTTAAGTTTTGAGATGGAAGATTACTTCAGGTGATCTCATATTTTATATACTTAGGGAAAACATGGTCTGTTCTTTAAAATATTGTCCTTTCTTATTTGTTGGTTCCAAAATAGTCCTAAGATAGTGAAGAATCAAAAGTTCTTGACTCTGACTTCATGTCACCTGAGGAGACACGTTTAAAATCCTGATGCCAGGCTCCACTCAAGACCAGAATCTCTGAGGGCGGAGCCGGGCATCATCTGTTTCCAGATTTCCCAGTGATATCAATGGATAGCCAAGATTGGATATCCACTAACCTATCCCACCTTCTGCTGAACATACGGGGGGAAATGAAGCCCAGAGATTAAATGATTGACCCCCCCCCCCAGCTGAACTGGAACTGAAACCTAGTTTTTCTACCTCCAGACCAATGTTCCAAGCTAATCCTAAACCTAGAATTATAGGATGCACAGTTTTCTTGATGTATATGTAAACTTCACTGTATAGACTATAACTTAATTTAAATGAGTGGATATAAAGAGAATATCAGTGGTAGAAGAATTAAAGTATGTTATGTTTGAGGATGCCTGGATGGCTCAGTCAGTGAAGGGTCTGACTCTTCATTTCAGCTCAGGTCTTGATCTCAGTGTCATGAATTCAAGCCCTACATTTGGCTCTGTGCTGGGTGTGAAGCCTACTTTAAAAAAAAGTGTGTATCTTCAAAATCCAGTTAAGCACATTTTATGTATTAGGTATGGTGACTTTCATCATTAGGTCTGTTTTGCGGGATTCCCGTTTTTAAAATGAGGAAATTGATACACAAAGAGGTCAATAGACTTGCATTCAGTCACACAGCAAGGGAGTGGCAAAGTCATGAAATGAACCCAAGTCATAGGACACAATCCTGACTTTCTTTTCTGTCTCTAAAAATAGAATCTTACATTTGTACAGTTCTTCATTTTCTGTGATTTTTTCCCCTGCAGACATTGTTATCTCAATTGGTTTAGCCAATAATTTAATTAACTCTGGCAAGATTCTCTTTATTTAGAAAACCAGCGAAAGATGCATGAAAAGGTAAACTTGTACGTTTTATAGGTTGTACCTGATCATAAAAATCATCTAGGACATCTCTAAGATTTTACAAGGCTCTTTTTCATCAATTTAGTGTAGGGGGTATCATTTTGTTTGTTTTTATTTTTTACACTAGCTTGAAAAGACCCAGTGGATAGGAGTGATGAGCAGTATGTACTTATGTTTCACAAAGGGCCATTTTGTGATGAACTTGGATGGGTCCCAGTTCAAAAGAATAGAAGAATAGTATTGAGATGAGGGGATCCTAGTGTCCACATAGACTCAGAACTAGACTCGACCTGTCAAGATGAATGGCTGACATAACTTGTCTCTACAGAATTTATTAAAATGCTGATTGAAACATTAACAATTTCTTAAAGCAATACCTTAAGTGCTTAAAAATCTATAATACCAAGGTTTTTTTTTTTTTTTTTCCCTTGAAGTCTAGGTCTTTTACTGTCTATAGATTGAGAGTAAGCACAAGAAAGACTCCCAAAATAGAGCTCTCTGTGTAAATGGAAGAGCTAGTGAAGCTAGGGAAGCTGCAATAAGTACTACAGAAACTGGAAAATTTAATGACTAATGCAATTTAGCATCAATTTGAAATACAGAAAAAGAACTTGCATAATTCTTTCTGTGCAGGTTAAAATCTAGTTGGGAATACTAACATNTATATATGTAGCTAAAGAACAGAATTTTTATTCTAAAGAATATAAGAATTATATAATATATATAAAGAATTATATTCTATATTTGCTTATTCAACAAAGTTTTTCTTAGTATATTCTATGTGCCAGGAATTGTCCTAGGTCTAGAAGAACAGTAAACAAGACAGACAAGGACCTTGCCCTTTTACAGCTTGCATTTTAGTGGAGGGAAATCCTCAGTAAACAGTAAGTCAACAAACAAGACCATTTAAGCTTTTTAAATGCTAAAGGAAATGAACAGAGTGTGGTCTTGGAAAGTGAGTGGTGAGTGAGAACAGCACCTTCCACGGAGTCAGGGAGGAATGGCGCCTTCCATTGAGAGTCTGGAAGGGCTTGCCTGAAGAGATCACTTTTGAGGTGAGATCCAAAAACGAAGACAGAGCCACCCACAGGACAAGTCAGAGGAAGCACTTGTTAGAAAAAGGAGTGGTTTATGCAAACGTTCAAGATAGCTGCTTTGCATATGAGATAAAAAAGGCCAGAGAGCTTACTAACATATGTATTTATGTCTGTGTCTTTGCATGCATGCACACACACTCTTGCACAAACACTTGTGCCATACACGTGTGCGTACACACACACACACCACACACACAGAATGGTAACAAAGTGCAACATCAGGTAATCAGAAATGGAAATCAGAATGGAAAAATTCCCTTTATGTCATATATTGTGGTGTTCTAACTCCCTTCAATCCTACCCTCATTCCTTTCCCCCATCTCAAACACACACATGTACAAGAAAAGATTTAAAATGTTAACTTCTGGAAATGTGCCTCTTTATCTCTGGTTCAGAATGTCATAGCAAATGATTCCGCCTCGGCTTGATTGGTGGGTGGCTTTTGTAAATTCAACTGTTAGGAAACCATTAGTTTCCAAACAGTAGTGTGCAGTAAAAGAAAGCTCCTATGTTTTCATGGAAAGAAAACTAATATAACACACTATCTAAATTGAGACTCCCAAAGAATAAACTTCTTTGGAAGCCAGGAGTATAAAACCTTGTTTTGATCTTCATTTCTTATTCATGGTGGTAACTCTATAAAGAAAGCTAGTATATTGTTTTCTAAAAGTCTTTAAATATTTGTTTCTTTGTCCTCTTTTTAATGTCTCATCTTTCAGTCTTTTTTCCTTTACCACATCCATTTATTTCTCAAAATTACTGTTCACAAACTTTTGCAAAATCTCATTTTAAATATAAGCTTCTTTTTGCTGCTGTTTCTACTTCGCTGTAAGAGATCTTGCCATGTTGTCCTTTTGAAGCACTGTAAAACAAACATTAAAGGCACCCTCTTGTACCATTGCTTTGGAATCAATGTTTTTCTAGGTGTCTTACAAATAAATAGCTCTTGGATGAAATAGATCTTTAAGTTAAATATGGCTCTTAAGACAGCCACATTCTGGAAACCACAAACTCAAGAAACAGAGCATTTCAGTGACAGGTCATGGCTTTTTTAAAATCTTAATTTAGAATTTTTTCAATTGACTTTGAAATGCTGTTACAATTCAACCTGCCTCTGGTGTTTTATGTGCCTTAAAACTTGTTGCTACTGTATAATAACTGGGATAGTATAACTGCAGGGTTCCAATTACTCTGGCAAAGGAACCTTATTACATTGTCTCCAACTAAGCATGTAATTAATGTCTCTATTTCAAGGCCATTTCAGCAAATTCAAAACCCAAAGAGTATCCATACATAGCTAAGGATGCAAAGAAACACTGGTGATGTCTTCATTGCAGAGGACAGCAACGCCAGGGGAGTTTGAGAAAGAATATCGAATACTTTATCATGCATTGCAAATATTTTATTGTAACTAAAGATGTGGTTTGAAATAAAACATGTCACTCTAAAAACTCTCAGTGAGAATAGAATCACCCTCTTAGGGAGAGTTTTTTAAATGGGCAAGATGTTTTCAGGTTGTTACCATGTCTGTGCAGAGGTCAGAAATGCTAAATGTCTGCAATGCATGGGGCAGTTGCACTTTGAAATCTTGCTGGACATTTATGTGCGTAACAGGCCCATGATAGTCATCTGAACTTAAGCCTGCCTCCAATTTGGAAATAAACACAAGGTAATTTGGCACAATTTTAATACTCGATGAATTTTGCAAGAATGCAACTACTATGTAAATCAATAGATGACCGTAGCTAGTTTCATTTGGAACTTTACAAAGGCTTGGTTATCATTTAAAAAAAAAAAATTATGCCACCAACAGCAGCACAGCTTGTGGTACTAGAGTTGCCAATAAACCATGCCTGTATTAGATGTATGTAGCAGTTACAGTCATGGAGATTCTGCATTTAGACAACGCCCTCCAACAATTTAATTTTATCTTCTCATCAAGTGTATCATGCCCAAACATTTGCCTATTGAAATGTATTTTTATTATGAATTACTATCCTTATATGTTTCCTTTATATTACAGAATTTTGGGGAATTGTGTGTTTAGACAAATTGTTTTATTTATGAATTTCATTTCAGGATATTAGAGGGACATTATCAAACAATTATGTTTTTAAAGGAGAGTGAGGTGAGATAAGCTTAAGAACGATTCTTCTAAAATGTGTCTCTCCTGCAAGGAGAAAGTGGGTGCTGTATATGTGCACACGCATGCACTTTAGTGCAAAGAGAGAAAAGACAGGAAAGGGGGATGAGAGAACTGGCCTTAATTTCAGCTCCTACTGTGTCAGGCCCTGTGCCCAGCCTTTCAAATGCATGATCTAATTTTTTGTGCATGGTGCTGAGAAATGCCATGTGTGCTTTGAATCTCCTGGCCCCAGAGTGCCACATTCAGAGCTGTCTGTTTGACATTTGGAGAGCAGGGAGTAAGAGGAAATGAGTAGGTGAATATTCTTGACATTGCTCGAATGTTAAAATTAGTTAAAAGTTCTATTAAATACATGACAGTCTTGGAGGCTGATTTATGATAGCTAATGAAATTTTCACAAAGAAGTATTATCATGAAGTTTGAAAAAAATCATAGTAGAAACACACACGAATTCATGTGCATATGAATGTCACTGCACATTGCTGTGCTCGTGCTTCCTATTTATAGCTTTCAGGACACATCCGCAAGTGATAAATGAACATTGAAATGCTACACATATGTTTATATCCACTTTTAGCTATGGAGTTGTTTCAAAAGTGGTTATCTCTGCTGAGCCAAATCGCAGGCATTTAAAAAGTACAAAAAATTTTAAATTTTTTAAATGAACCAAAAAGCAAAAATAAGGAAAAGCAGAGACTGAGAGATATGGCAGTCATAAATCTGACCCAAAGTTATTTTCAAAAGGTGCTGTATATGAAAATTAAATCTCATCAGAATTCAATACTAATCATTCATTGTTGGTTGATGATAGTTTTTAAAGAGTGACGAAAGAATATCTTTCTGACATATAGATATGGCCTAGGGATTTAAATGCATTGAAGATAATTTTACTGTGTAAACAGTTGTCAATTTAAACACATTATAATTTTGAGTAAGTGACAGATTGCTTTCTTTTTAAAATGCCCAGCTAAAGCTAGAGGTTAGTGTTTAACCAGAAGCACATATTTGTGTATCTCATTTTTCAATGACCAGAGTATTGCCTTACAAAAGAATAAAACCATGTTGGCGGGGCTGACTTCAGGGTAGAATGTACCTCTGCTGAAAAGGCGGCATGTTGCAACCACTGTACTAAAATTGAAGATGACTAGAATCAATCTTTATAAACCCCTTTTCTTAGGTTTACTTTCAAGTTGTAGATAAAACTGGTAATAAAACTGGTTTAAGCAAAAATGAATGGGCGAGCTCAGTCAACTGGAAGGTCCCAGGGTAGTACTTGCTTCAGGCATGGGTAGATACAAGGACTCAAATGATGTTATTAAATGGGTGTCTGCCTTGCTTCTTTTCCATTTCCTGACTCTGCTGTGCTTCCTCTGGATTGACTTCACTTAAAGTAGAGTATTTCTCAACATGTTGGATGACAGAATCACCATGACTGAATTATTCTTATTCAAGCAGAGTGAAACTGCTTTTTCCCAAAAACTAAAATAAACAAAAAAACACACACAGAAAACAAAAACCACACACAAAAAGTCCTATGTTGTGTCTTTTTTTTTTTTTAATTCCAGTAAAATTACTATACTGTGTTATATTAGTTTCAGGTGTACAATATAGTGATTCAACAGTTCTGTACATTACTCACTGCTCATCACAAATTCTGGAGGCCTGACAGTGATGTGAAGCAGGTGTCATATTTCAAAGCAAGTCAGGACCACAGGGAGCCAAAAGAACTCATTTGTGTCTGCTTCTGGTTACCTCAGTTCATTAGAGCTGCTGATAAGGAGGCCAAGGTCAGGGATCTGATCTCTGGGAGTGCCTGAAGGCACCCTGGATCCAAGGCCACAGACCAGAGAACTGTCATTATCATTAGAGGGAATAAGACCTGAAGATATGGAGAGGATAATGCGAAATATCCCCTACCCTATAACCACATCTGTATAGCATGTTGTCCTGTGTTAGCCAGACTCTTCAGAGGCATTTATGTCATAAAGGGGAATTATAAAATGATAGAAAAAGTATTAAACTGATTTTTGCTGACCCGTGAAACTTTAAAGTTTCAACATAATTAGATGTCTTTGTCATATTAGAGATAGTGATATTAAATTTTGTAGGAAATACCGATTTTTAAATTTCCAAAGGTCAAAATTGAAATACAAATAGATACCGTAACAGGATTAAAAGACAAGAAGAGCTGTTGGTGAATCTGTTCATTGAGCATAATAAGATTATTTTCAGGCAGATGACGTCTTAGTTTAAACAAGAAAATGAGCTATGCAGAGCAGACATGTAAGATTGCAACCTATATAAACTCACTACGCTTTTGTGCTTTGTTAATATACTTATTCCTGATTTCTTTTCGGAAAACAGAAACATTTATCATAGTATCTCAGCAAAGCTTCATGGAAGTAACTGCATTTGTATTTAACCCTAAATTTACCTGTGTTAGCTTTGTATGAACTATTCTTGTTAGAACAAAATACTAAAGGGGCGCCTGGGTGGCTTAGTCGGTTAAGCGTCCGACTTTCGCTTGGGTCATGATCTCGCGGTTTGTGGGTTCGAGCCCCGCGTCGGGCTCAGTGCTGACTGCCAGCTCAGAGCCTGGAGCCTGTTTCAGTCTGTGACTCCCTCTCTCTCTGACCCTCCCCTGCTCACGCTGTCTCTCTCTCTCTCCTAGAAATAAATAAAAATATTTAAAAAAAAAAGAACAGCATACTAAATAAAAACTCATAATGACTCTGAACTATGTCAATTTTTTATTTATTAACATTTTAATAAATACTGTCTGTCATAGTTACACTGCCAAGTACCCCAATATGCTATAAGAGCTCAGCCAAGTAAGTTAATGATATATTTAATGGGATAGTATAGTGATATTATTTAGTCCAATTGAGATTTTAATTGTGTGAATAGGATACATTATATATCAAGAAATTTTCCTAGACTTTTAGAGTATAGTGACTATTTCATTAGCTACAACATAGATTTATGGTGTGAATAAATGATAACAAAGTAAAAATCAAATTTGGCTAGTACTTTTGTCAGGAAATAAATATCAAGTTATAAGGGTTCTATTTACAATTTTAAAACTCATTAATTCTTCACTGGAATGATACGCTATCTCTTCATTATTAGTTACTATTAATCAGTTCTTGAGTGCCTAAAATAAGAATGTCACCATAGATGAGACATTAAGGCAGTCCCTCTGGGGAAATAAATCAATATTAAAGTTGTTGATCTTATTAAGGAACTTTACAGCCTACATGGGATGCAAGACATAAAATAATTAAAATAACAATTAACAATATAAAGCATTCTATAATACCTAGTAAGTGATTTGGAGAGTAAATGCTCAAATAATTCAAAAACAGAGCAAAATTATTATGGGAATTGAACCAGGTCTTGAGACATGCCTGTAATTCATATCAGTGGAATGTGATAGACAGTTCACAGCTATGTCCAGATACCTTTTATCCCAATATCTCCTTGGGTGTAGCAAGTCTACAGTTTTGAAAATATTTTTTAAGCTGATATTTTAGATTTAAGCATGAGGTTTCATAAGATATGTTTTTAGTCTCATTTCCCACATAGGTACCTCTTCAAGTATGTTTAATTTAAGACCTTTCTCTCTATAGACATAGATACATAGATATATAGATGTAGATATAGATATAGGCAGATATATCCACACACAACACATATAATAATGTATGGGATATGTCTTTAAATTTACAAACACTTATTTACATAAATAGATGGAACATGTATATTAGTCTAGATTCTCCAAAGAAACTGAATCAATAGGATATTGAGAGAGAGAGATTAGTTTCAGTGAATTGGCTTATGCAGTTGTGGGAACTGACAAGTCTAAAATCTGAAGGGGAGGCTGACAGGCTAAAGACTCTTAGGCAAGAGCTGATGCTGAAGTCTTGAGTTGAGGCAGAATTCCTTCTCTCTCAGGGAAACCTGTTTTGCTCTTTAGACCTTTCAACTGATTGGATGAGGCCCACCCACATTATCAAGGTAATGTCTGTCACTTAAAGTCAACTGATTGTAGATGTTAAAACATCAACAAAATACCTTCACAGAAACATCTAGATTTGTGTTTTATTGGTAACTGAGTACTATTGCTTAACCAAGTTGACACATGAAACTAACCATCACACATGGCTTCTGGTGTCCTATTCTGCTTAAGAATATCTCCCTCACCCCCATCCAGTAACTTTATTAACCTAAAATCATATGCATCGCTTCAACAAGGGAACATACTTGTAAATTTAACTGAGTTGTACACCCCATTTCAACATAATGAAGAAAGCAGAGTCTGTATTCTCACAGCCTGATCTAGTAACATTTTCCTTGAGATCTAACATGCAGACTCCATAATAGAATGTGAAATGGATATGAAGAAGGCACTGAAGTTGGTTGTTGACATAATAGCTCTTAACACTGGGACCTGCCTAGTGTCCTCTTGAGTGAGAATGATAACTAGGCTAGCCTCTATTGAGCACATCCTTGGTGCTAGACTCTGGGCCAACAACTTTTCATGCTCTTAATCCAGCAACCTCTTAAAACTCTTCCAAATAGTGCAACACAGACTTAATTTGTGTCCCTCCAGGTGATGCTGAATAAGTGTCAAGTCTACTTCAAACAATAAATATTTCTAATTTTATCTAATTATCCTTGTTGTATTGAAATGTCTTAATAACTGCATTTGAGGACCATTCAGGATAATTCAGATAAAAGCAGTGATAGGAAAAACAGTTTACTTTGAGTATTAGCCATTACAATTAAGTGCCTTAGATCACATAATCTTAATAACCAGACTAATAAATAATTACAGGTTTCCCTTGTTATCTGAAAGTTGAATGTTCTTATGAAACCTTTTATAAGCCTAGATGGCATAAAGCAAAGAAGCAATTACCATTAATTTACATGGAAAAATTTTGAGCATTCTCAAATCCAAAAAATAACCTCTCTTAGGCTTTTCTGATACCTTAGGTCACATCTTGCTAACAGATGCACAAAATAAATCATGATAAAGCACAGATGTTCACAAACACTGTTCCAAGCTGTGGCGGGTTGATGCTGAGATGCTGAGTGTAGTTCCCAGGGAAGGAGCTGGGTGGTGACATGCTCACTGCTCAGGGTGCATGTTGCCTCTATAAAGGCTCTTAGGAAAACAAAAGCCAAATGCCATTTCCACTTGTCACCCTTTAAAAAAAATTCTTTCCATATTTCTTCTGGGTAGTAAAAGCAAGTACTGATGTAGGTCTTCCATGAAAGAAAACTGGTAGAACATGAACATTCAAAAAGCAAGGGACACGTATATGAAAGAACACCTACCTTCATTCCCATCTCCATGCCACACTCCCCAAGTTCCAGTCTGAGTTCCAAGGAGTAAAGTTACACACTTTTTAGGTGTTATTTAACCTCTCATACCTTATGCACCAAAACAGTGGTGGCAACTTTAGATTACTCAAACATTTTCTACCATACGATAAAAAAATCTTTTTTTTTTTTTTTACATAAAAGTAACCACTGACTCAGTTCAGTGTTCACTCATGTAGACAAAGCAAAATTCAACCCCGTATCATTGTTTTAACTTACAAAGAATTCTATTTGTGTTAGCCATAGTCCCATTTCAGTAACAAAGATCAATATAAGGCATTTTTAAAGATGAACTTTTTTATATATTTCTGAATCAAACCATTTGGGTTAGAACGAGCCTCAGAGTCCATATAGAGTAATCCGTTTAAGGTCCAAAACCCTATGTCCTATAAGAGCTCTTATGTCCAAGAGCTAGTTAAAAATAGAGCAGAGGCCAGAACTGTCACCCCCTACCCTAACTGCAGCCCAATCAATTATACTGCATTCTGGCTTTATTAGAGCTCAGGCTCGTAAAACTGCTTTCTCCTTGTAAACTCTTTCCTCATATAAACATGTATCTCTGTGTTGAACTTAAGTAATTATAATATGGTCGCTGTATTATAGTGAATGATCCCATTTTTTTTATGATTCTTCCACAGTCCTATCAATCCCCAGGCTGCACCACTGTTGTTTCCAGAGATAATTAGAGACCGGTTTTAAGACATTGAGCCAGGAAAATTGGTCTGGTCTCTAAGACCAGTACCTGACCTTATTCTTAAGGCAACCACAGGGCCCCATCTCAGACCAACCACAGTTAATATTTCTCTTGGACATAATCTTTATTCCTACCATTATATTCCCATGGATCCCCTCTCTTTCAAAAGGAACTTAATTTTAGGAGTGGAAGGGGTGTGGAATATCATCATACGTAGGTTCATTCTCAACATCTGAATTTTTACGTATTCCAATCTGTGTAATGATTCAAGATAAAATTTGGGCCAGGAACAGACACTTACTGGGGGAAAGGTCACCACATTGCCTCCTTACTGAGTCCTAAAAGCTGTGCCCCTCTGAGTCTGGTGTGGGAATTGCCAAGCATATACATTTCCTCAAGGATCTTAACTCTCATAGGCTCTTCCAAGAGTTTTTGCTTAATGGTTTCAGTTTTCAAAAATAGAGCTTGCTATCTATACCAGTAGGTCTGCCCAATATGTCCACACCAAAATATCCCTACAAGCATTAGATCTGTCCTATAAATTAGCCACATATTAAATTTCCCCCCAAATTCTAGAGCTTTGGCTGCATTGTGCTAATGCTTTAGGTGTTTTATATTCTTGCTAAAAAAAAGAAAAGGTATTCCTAGTGTGGTCACACACTGTAGTCACTGGGAAGTATGGGTCCTATTTGCTGTCAGATATTTTTTTACTTAATTGATTCTTTGAATGATCAATTCCAGTCTTTCTCACCCTTTTTATTTCTCTGGAGTCCTTTTTCAGAGATCCCTTAAGAAAGAATCTTCTTTGTTCTTATATAATAGTTTTGTTTGTGAGTAATATAAACCCAATAATCCTCCCGTTAGTGGCCACAAATAGGTGTATTTTAGGAGAAGAATAAAGCATAGCAGATTATAAGACTTAAAGTCTTGAATATAAGCAGAAGCATTTACAATTCACATTTATAATGACCTTACATGTTACTGTTCTGGATTTTTGAGAGGTGCTTCATATCATTACTTTTCCTGGTGGCTAAAATCTACTGAGAGGCAGGTGGTGATAGAGACCTTAAGAAAGACACAGGGTGGACGTGGAGTCCAGAAATATCTTGGACTTGAACATATCTTTCTTTGATGGTCTGCCACAGTTGTCTTTTATTAACTTTCATGACGTTAAATAAGTTCCATGTACCTA
The DNA here is from genome assembly GCF_008692635.1 of Crocuta crocuta. Lineage (NCBI taxonomy): Eukaryota > Metazoa > Chordata > Mammalia > Carnivora > Hyaenidae > Crocuta > Crocuta crocuta. The sequence continues at coordinate 82,743 of NW_027530514.1, read as the reverse complement.
GATACAAACTACAGCTTGCAAGTGTGTTTTCTTTTAAACTTGACATTGATTGAGATCTTTGCCAAGTAATGCTAATTTTGTAAATATGTTTATAACCATAAGAGGGGATGGAGGCATCATTCCCCACATCTGCCATCTCCCAATGATGGAGCCCACTGACACAAGAAATAAGACAGGCAAAAAATGCAAAAGAGGACAAAACCTGTACACCATGAGGAAAGGGTTAGTCACCATCTCAGCAAGGCACTTAAAATATGTTTTCTGCTTCTCTTACTCATTATAAAAGTACTACATATTTATTGGGTAAAATTAGAAAACTAAGAAAAATGGAAATCAAAAAGTTTGCTAATAATCCCACAAACTTGAATGCCAGTACTTTTAATATGTTGCTGTATTTCCTTCTGTTCTTTTTAGAATATATGTGTTTTGACCACTTTTATCATCATAATATATTCTAGTTATGTTCACTTAATGTTGTAACATCATCATTTATCTTTGCTCTTGAGAATTCTTCACAAAGCTTATTGTAATGTCATGGTAATAATCCATCATGTGGAATGTCCCAACTGATTAACATTTTATTTATTTCCAGTTTTTCACTATAACAAATAGGGAATGCCTTTGTACTAAAACCGTGTGTGTGTGTGTGTGTGTGTGTGTGTGTGTGTGTGTGTGATTATCTCTGTGGGATAGATTTTGAGAAGTGGAATTACTGATTCATAAGGCTCTCTGAATGCATATAAAATTGATTTGTCAAAGGGTTGTCGCAACTTACACTTTACACTTTCGCCACATTTTTTATGGAAGTCTTTATTGCAAAACCTATCTGTGCATCAGAGTATGGGTAGGTTTTCAAGTACTAACATAAATGTGAATTTTGAAAATGAGAGAATTTTACACAAGAGCTCTTTGGTAATGTGAAGCTTACTTGGTGTGCCATTCCAGAGAGACATAACAGTAAATCTGGAAATGTTAATATTAAAAGAAGCACTTAAAGCTACCACTGATTACCATTAATGAATTACATTATTATATTCATGGATATAAACACTCAGAATGTAAAGGAGATTAGTACAAACTACTGAGAAATAGTCCTCTTTTGTCCTGTTCATTGTCATTTGTTTCTCTTTATGGTTATAAAGCTTCTCTAAGGGTCTTAAAGAACAGAACCAGAGTGTGTGTCTTTTTTCTCCTTTTATGATCACCCACGCTATTAATAATTCTCCACACTCTGCTTTTTCCCCTTTAATGCTTCGGGGGGACCGGGGAGAAGACTTTGTGAGCTCTAGTGCAGTGGTGTATCATGCAATAGCAGAAGTGGGACTGGCTTGAGGACATACAGGCCAACTCACCAGAATGGATATTTAATCCCCTAGTTATAGCTGCACTGGCCAAGCATCTTAGAGCCTTGGAAGTTTCACACAAAGTTCTATTCCTCATACAGTCTATATTAAATGACCTTGTAAGGTTGCATAAGCACTATTAGTCTATTATAAGCATTATAAGTCTATTACCACCTTGCTTTATCTGTTGCTATTTTTTTTCTTTCTAGTGTTTGTCCATAGGGCTTTTACTGAACTGGCTCTAATGCTTTACCTTATGTTTTTGAAGATTGATCATTTTCTTCCTTTTAATTTTATTTGTTAATTTTCAGTCTTTTTCACTATATGGGAATAAAATATATAGACGCCTTTACCATTTGAAAATCTGTTTCCTATACATATGAACATTCAGTACTATAGCCTTTACCCCTCATTTATTATAGTTATGTCTCGTTTCTCGTGGAGATTTATCAGTGAGAACTCCTTCAATCTGTGTGGTTAAGTGCTTTATTCCAATTATTTATTTGTGTATTTGTTTATTTTTGATGTCAGGAAATCCTATAGTTGGGTTATTTAAATCAGACAACAGAGTAGTATTGAAACAGTACAGGCTTTGATATCAGAATATCTGGGTTCAAGTACTAGCCACCTCTTGCTAATATATACAACATTCATATCATAGGACTAGGTTCATCATAAGTAATCAACAAATTTTTATTTTTACTCCATCATGTTTATTTAGTATTTATTATGTTTGTAGCAATAGAATAGACATTTCAAAGGCATAATTTATACAGTAGTCATCTTTACTCTCAGTGGGAGATTAAATCTCTTAACTTATAAACTATCAACTAAGATCAACATCTTTTATACTTGAAAATGATTTCTTTACTTATCTTCTATCCTGATTAAGTTTTTACATATTTTTTAACTGTAGTTAAATCCAAGTTAGTTAACATATAATGTGATAATATTTTCAGAAGTAGAATTTAGTGATTCATCACTTACATATAACACCAAGTGCTCATCCCAACAAATGCCCTCCTTAATGCCCATAACCCATTTGGCCCATCCCCCACCCAACACCCCTCAAGCAACTCTCAGTTTGTTCTCTGTATTTAAGAGTCTCTTATGGTTTGTCTCCCTTTCTGTTTTTATTTTATTTTTGCTTCTCTTCTCCTACATTCATCTGTTTTGTTTCTTAAGTTCCACATATGAGTGAAATCATAGGATATTTGTTTTTCTCTGACTGATTTATATTACTTAGTGTAATACATTCTAGTTCCATCCACATTGTTTCAAATGGCAAGATTTCATTCTTTTTGATCACTGAGTAATATTCCATGGCACACTACATCTTCTTTATCCATTCATCAGTTGATTATCCTGATTAATTGTGAGCCGAATCACTGGTTCTCAAAGTTTTAGAGGAGCTTTACAAATAGATGTCCAGGATGCACCCAAATCTATTCAATAGTGGGGCTTAGGCAATTGTGAGGCTCACTAGAGCTTATAGACCACTGAGATAAATCATTGTTGTTAAAACTCCTACATGTGTTAGTGAGGTATGCATCCAACATATCTGTTCTTTGGTCCCCAGCAAAACCAGCCTCCTGGAAGAAATGACATCTGAAGTAGGATTTGAAGAATAGGAAGGGCTTGTTCTATGTGGGAAGCTGGGACAGAATGCAGGAAGGCATTCCAGGCAGAGGGAGCTGAAAGTGCAAAGGCCCACGGAAGAGAACATGTTCTTTGAGGGTAACTGAAAGAAGTTCAGTAAGGCTGTTGTGTAGAAGGGGATGTAGAAAGGAAGTAGTGTTAATAATTTGACTTTATCCTAAGGGTAATAAGTAACACAAAAGAGTTAGCAGGAGACAGATGTGATCAAATGCTTGCTTTACAAAAAAATCCTTCTGGCAGTTGTGAGAATTGACTCAGGACAGAAATCAGAGGAAAAAGTCAATGATTAGCCTTATCTAAGGTAGTGGCAAAGAAAATGGAGACAAGTGGGCTCATTTGAGCAGTGCTTAGGAATATCGAAGGAAGATGTCGAATTTGAATTTTCAGTTTTAAATGACTGAACGCACAGTTTAGACAGGAAACAGAAAGGGCAGTCCTCAATGGAGGTGGAAAAGTGGTGGGATACAGCATAGAGAAGCAGCGGCTGAGTTATTTTTTTTCTTGTTTGGTTTGAAATATTGAGTTTAACCTCCACTTCTCTAGGTGAGATGTAATTTTACCAAAGTCATGTTACTTTTTGATTCTCCATAAATTTACTTCTACTCCTTGTGTTAGCCATCCTGATAATCCACTATATCTATTTTAATTAATTGATTTAAAGATAAAAGAAAAAAAGGAAAGACCCATTTTCTTTGTTATTTTTATGTCTTGTGTCTTTCAATTGGCAGAGGAGCCTTTCCCAAACCAGGTGGTGAATGACAATGACTGAGGAAGCGCATTTTTTTGGGTCACATCCATGTCGACAAGGCAAAACCTTGCACACAGAAGAACACATGTAAAAAGTAATAGTCCATGTGGGCTAGATGCTGAGCACATTTGGTGAAAATTTGCACATAGAGCACTTCCCTACAATTTGATCCTAATAATATCAAACCAAAGGAGTGTTTAGTGACAGCCAGCTCTGATAGCAGAGATAGGCTGCTTTCTACTTTCACTTTTTTCTAAAGTTCACAGATTTGCTCTTGATGTGGTCTGAGTATTTTTGTGAACTGCTGGAAAATTTCACTCACACACTAATGGTTCCAATGAACACAAAATACCTCTTCCAGAGTGCAGTTGCCAATAAGCAGTATTTTTAGAGGCACATGTCACAGTTTCTGTTTGCCTCTGTTGTGACTGTTAATGGGCCCTGAATGATTAAGAAACAGCCTCTGATAAAAGGCATTACCCCACTGTTTCATTATACACTATGGGCAGTAAATGTTTACTACACTTTGAGCTCAAACTAACATGTCATTAAACCATGTTCCTATTAAATAAGCTCCCAGTGCATAGCTGTTACTCCCTTGAACATGTTTGTCATTTCCTTGTGTCTGAAGTAGCAAACTATGCCTTTTAGGTTCTTACAGCTAAATGCTTCTTCTTAACAATGATGTCATATCATTTATGCATGCTTCCTCAGGAAGATATTTTAGCTTTCTGAATTCTTTGGCTAACTTTGCCACTCACTATCCCTGTTTCCAATAATATTCTCTGACCTATTGAATAAAAGAATTCTTTTGAAAGAAGAACTAGGAGTGAAAAAAAACACAGTACATAGATCTAAACACTAGATTTGATATGACATTTTACTACACAAAATGCATGTACTATGGTATTTTCATATGCTGGGGGTAGCTTTCCTCCGGGGATTGGAGAACCAGGACTTCTGGTCTGACCAGAGTAGAAATCTATTTTTCATTCCCATCATAGAAATAGTGAGAGTGTCTAACTTTCTCACTCTCCAGCTCTGCAGGAAACCTATTTCTTTTGCTGTGTTTGAAAATGAAAAAGGAAGTGCTTGCTATTGAAAACAGTCCCAAATACTATAATGTTGAGTGCTAGAAATTATGACTGTAAGCCATTAGAGGAGAAAAGTCATTCAGGTGCCATTTTGGCTTTCTGTAAGTATGGCTATAAAAATAAAGTGCCTCTTTGGGCATGCTTAGTCATTACTTTGGGGTTAAGAATGAAGACAAGAAAAGAAACCTGACACAAACATGTGTTTTTCATTCTGACATATAGAGTTAACATTATTTTCCACAGCTACAACTAGGAAGGGTTAGTATCTTTTAATTCACTTGCTAAAACAACATGGTAATATTTTTTTTCTGGCTAACCTGGCAGTGCTGAGAATACTCCGTGTCTGGTTCTCTTTGGTACAGAGTATTCACTTTTGTAAATGGTGAGGTTCATTTCCATGTGTCAACACAAGGGCAAGAAAATGTCTTCTCACCTAAAGCTTAGGTGTGGCATCACTGCACATGGCATTGCTCAAACATAGACCTCACTAGGTGGCTTCCAAATCCAGAAGGAGCAGGGAGTCGCCAGGGTCGGTGCCTGTGCGCAAAGTAGGCTGCCACTGTTGGCATTGAACTGCCTCAAAAATTCCCTGTGCTGAATTTGAAGCAGAGGAAAATTCTGTTGATGGTCAGTTCTAAAACGTATAATTTTGGTAGAAAGGAAGAATCGTAGGAGGAGATTTTTTTTTTCTTTTACTCCTTCCCAGAGGAATCCTTTACTTATGCCTCCTGAATCCAAGGAAATCTAATAAATTTTGAATTCTAGAGAAGGTCTTGAAGGCTCATTTGAATATCTTCAGCTAGTCCACTTTTATGCAGCCTCTCTTAGTAAAGGATCAGAATTTATTTTTCCTATATTTGTGGGTAAATAGAGGTTACGTGATATGGGTAAACATCTTTTTCGTACTAAAAAACAACACTCTATTCCACCAGCACTTTTTTTTTAAGACAGGTTCGTCTCAAACTTAATCCTCTGGGGCGCCTGGGTGGCTTAGTCGGTTAAGCGCCCAACTTTCGCTTAGGTCATGATCTCGCGGTTCGTGGGTTCGAGCCCCGCGTCGGGCTCTGTGCTGACTGCCAGCTCAGAGCCTGGAGCCTGTTTCGGATTCTGTGACTCCCTCTCTCTCTGACCCTCCCCTGCTCACGCTGTCTCTCTCTCTCTCCTAGAAATAAATAAAACATTAAAAAATTAAAAAAAATTAATCCTCTGTACCCCCACAGTGCTGCAATGGGACCCGCACATATCCTGGTTGGCATGTATTAGAGTTATTTCTACCTCACTGGATTGTGAGCCTGTGGGTGCTAGGTTCCAAGGGCCACTCCTCATACAATGCATAGGCCAGGACTTTATCCACAGTAGGTGCTGAAATCTGGTGCACTGAATGAAATCATACTGAACCAGGGAGCCCACAGGGAATACCATTTATAAAATGCTGGGAAGCATTTGGTGTCAGAATTCATTGAATGGCAAAACCTCCGTGTCCTCTTCTGTCATGGACTTAGTGCTAAAGTTGTGTGTACAGGGTCACTTGGAATTGTCATGATAAAAATCGGGGAAAGAGCCAGAGAGCCACTTTGTATGGGGAATGATCCTGGACAGAATGGAGACAGGGAGGCTTATTAACTCTTCCTAGGATGGAGCTAAGATGATTGGACTGGATTCAAACGCGAGATCTACTGAGAAGCCACAGTCAGTGAGCAGGACATGAAGGGCACCCAAGCTTCATTTCTAACTGTAAGGAAACATTGCAAAGGTTTTAGGAGCAAGTGAGAACAAATTTAAAAATAAGCAGCAAGCTGAGCGCCTGGGTGGCTCAGTCAGTTATGCATCCGAGTCTTGATTTCAGCTCAGGTCATGATCTCACTGTTCCTGAGACTGAGCCCCACATCTTGGGAGTCTCTCTGTTCCTCTGTCTTTCTCTCTCTCTTTCTCTGCCCCTCCCCCACTCATACTTTCTCCATGTCAAAAATAAATAAGTAAACATTAGGGAAAAAAGATAAAAATAAGCAGCAAGCTAGGGTTTGCCCAAGTACCTACTGTCATGAGAATACTGAATCAAGGAAGGGGCATTTTTAATTGGAAATATTGTTTTTAATGGACTAAAATACAAATTTCTCTGGGTGATTTATAAGACAGTGTTACAGGATAGTGTACACTACTCAGGAAATATTCTCAGTGTGATTGCTTTCTTGGTGAAATCAAGCATTCTTTTTTTTTTCTTTTTTTATACCTTATTCAGAGATGCTATTTATTCACCTGTAAAGAACTGTGGTGTTTCATCTACTTGATTTTTGCAGTTCACTGTGTTTGTTTTTATCAGCTACATATTAGTAATGTGAACAGTCTGAGAAATATATATTTAAACCTAACAAAACTTTTAAAATAACCTTATTTTCAGAAGCTTATTTCCAGGATTCTCCTAGCATGAAGATCTCACCCTGAGAATATGTTAGGTCAACTGGGGAAACAGTTATTTTTTTAAACCTACTTAGGTATAGCTTATTGCTCAGTTTTTTGAGTCTGCAAGGTTTTTTTTGGTGGTTTATTAGCATGCCACACATTCTCTGAGAATAGAGAAATGCCTTCTTATGCAAACGAGCCTCTTCTCTACTTCCCATAATTAATATTACTTCATCTCACACCCACTTCATATACCACCTTTTCAAATGGAGGCTTTAAATTCTCTTATTGTATTTGTTAGGCCAGATAGTTAGCATCATTTGCTGGGCTATTGATGGGTAATCTTGGGTTTGCTGACTGTGTTGAGCCCTGCTTCATGCCACCATTAACCAGAGCTCATGGGATCAGGCAGGATGAGAGCAAGAAAGAGGGTGAGCAGTGTTGCTACCAGAACAGGAGCATGGCACAGCATAGTGTTAACCCCAGGGTCATTGATGCACAACACTTAGGGGCGAGGAACAGAGTGGAAGGAAATTACAGGGTACAGAGACAAAGAATGGTACAGCAAAAGAAACAGAAAAGAGGCAGGTTCCCAGTGGAGAGTGGCAGAGTCATCGTGTCCCCTAGGAAGAATGCCCCTGTGGGCCCTCCAAGTATAGGATGAATTAGCTACCTTCCATTGTACCCCCTATGCTGCAGTGTGACATAGCAGTTCACTCCTCAGCCTTCATTCAGGCTACCTCCATTCAAATCCTCACTCTGCTACTTATTCATTGTGCCACCTTAGGGAGATGACTCAAGCTCTCTTTGCCCCTGTTTCTTCATCTGTGAAATAAAGGTTATAAAATCATTACCAACCTTATAGATCCCTGGGAAGATTACTTAGGTAATATAGAATACTATGGCTCATTCCTATAAAGAACAATACAAGGAATTAAGTATTTTTGCATTGTTTGGTGTATTGCAATCCAAGAGCATGCTTTTGAACTCTTTGATTTCTGTATGGCTTTCTTCCACCAAGACTACTTGCAAGGGTCTTTGTTTCCTTATCCAATCCTTTGCAGTACATTGATTTTCACATTAAATCCACATTGAGGTTTACTTGTGTGGAGGTATAGTTCCAATGTTTCCTTTTTCATCTTGTTTCATCTTGTTAATTGACAGAGGTACTGGGGATGCCATCAATCCAGGCCACAGTGACAATAAGAAGGGTACCTTTTCCTTGGCTGTTTTTTTAATGCATTTCTTTTACAGCAGAATAGAACCCTTGTTTAGCATTTTAAGTAGGAAACAACTTGGTATAATACTCATAATTCCACATGGATTTTCCCATAGAATTTTGTCAGCTGAATTCAAACAACAGATAGCAAATATCAAGCAGAGGAGAGCATGGGAAAGGGGTGGAGGAGTGGACCACAGTCAGGACGCACAAGATGCAGATCATCCATTTAAATTATATATGTATGGGTGGAGTTCCAGTGCTTGATGTTTTAAAAAGGTGCAAAAAAGAATTAGACATACTTTTCATTCTCAAGGAGCTTATAGAGTCAGATAGATGACTTACATGGACATAGGAACTTTACATCCCACAAGCGAACACATACCTGGTACATAGAACTATGAATTGCTCACTTTTTATCCTCAGAATAAAGCAAAATGAGAAAATATAGTAAAAGGTTAAAAACAGGTTTTTATAGGTGCACTGAGAGAGATGTAAAATTTGATGGAGAGATGAGGGAAAGATGTGAAGGGTAAGCACTTGAGCCATGTCTACTACTGATGTGCAGGATATGTGGCCTTGGGGGCAGAGAGGACATGAGCAAAGGCAGTGAGGTTAGAAGATTCAGGAGATGTGGGAGTGATTGTGAGTGGTATAGTTTAACTAAAGGGAAGAGGTTGAAAAGTAGATTGGCTCCAGACCAATTCCAGTGGGCTTGGAATTTCGACTTGATTCTATAGGCAGTGAACACCCATGGAACACTCTAGAGCAGGATAGTCACATGATCAGGGTTGAGCGTTAGGAGAATTATTTCAATGGCTCAGTAAATTTCCAGTGATGAATACAATGGGAATGAGTATTGAACCATCTGGTAACGAGCATAGAAAGGATGAGAGCAGTGCAAGAAGCACTTAGAAGTTGAAACTGATATGACTCATTTTGAGCCTCCTAGTGACAGATGATAGTGTCATTAGCAGAGCTAGGCAGCCCAAAAGGAAGAGCTGGCTTGACAGGGGAGATGATGAGTTTAACTAGGGACGCATTAAGTTGAAGCTGCTGGCAGGACATTCAACACCAGAACTCATGAGAGAGATTTTCAGTGGAGAGATCATTCACATACAGAAGATAATTGAAGTCTTGTAATTAATTACAAAGTGAGAAAAGCCTGAGGACAGAGTACTAAGGACAGTTCCTTAGGGAATACTCCCATTTACAGAGGAAGAACACACCAAGAGGGAATGGGAAAAAAAAAAAAAAAAGTGAACATCATGGAGTATCCAAGAAATCACTGAGGGAGAATGTGTCAGAAATGAAAGGATAGACAAAGGTTTTAGTGTTGCAAATAAATATGGAACCTGAGAAGAGATGCTGAATTTGGTAAGTAAGAGGAAACTCATGACCTTTCATAAGAGCAAAAGAGTAGTGAGGGCCATGCTGTAAAGGATTAAGGAGGGAATGTGTGGTGAAAAAATAGCAGCAATGGGCAGAGAACATTTTTTTCAGGATGTTTGGTAGTAAAAGGAAAAAGATCTTTTAATTATCTTAATTCTACTACTCTCTTAAATGTCACCACCTTCACTCAGTAATTTAAGGAGATAGTAAAGTTTAGGTAACTTTGTAAGAACAGGGAAACTCTAACAGGTCTATAAACTGAAAGAAGGCCTCAGGATACCATAAGGGAGTCAATTTGAAAACTAATAGTGGGTGTGCAAAATCTCCAAGAAAGTGGTAACATATGGAACCAAGAACATAGTTAATATGTTTCAACTTTATGAAATCCATTATGCATTTGGGTATTGTAACATTAAGCATATAGATTATTGTAACAATTAATGTGGTGTCTCAAACAGCTCAGAGCTGGCCATGGGAAGAAGAATCCCAGTGGTGGATGAGCCATTTTATGATCCTGCCACATAGCTGCCTATGGATGTGGCCTTTCTTCTCATAGAAGAGAAAGAAACCATTGCCCTTCCATTACTATTGTCATACACCATAGTAATATCTGAGAAACAGACTGAGTCATCTCTTTATAAGAGAGTTCCTCAAGATAGAAAAGGAAACCAGACTCTCAACAGTGCATTCAGGAGGAGAAAGGAGAAACAGTACTCCTAAAACCTACCTTACATATGAAAGACAGGATCAGTAGGAGTATTTTACTGGCCTAAGAAATATGGAAAGATATTTGGGGTATTGTCCAGGAGCTGCTAGGATGCACTTATTGCCAATGCTGAGAAGGAATTGCTTCACAGTAAAATATTGGGGAAGACATAATAAAGATTTTCCTGCTTCCCCAACCAAGAAGGGATATATAAAAGACTCCATCTTAAAAATAAATTTCAGGGTCGCCTGGGTGGATCACTCAGTTAAGCATCCGACTTCAGCTCACAGTTTGTGGGTTTGAGCCCCGCGTCGGGCTCTGTGCTGACAGCCAGCTCAGAGCCTGGAGCCTGCTTCGGATTCTGTGTCTCCCTTTCTCTCTGACCCTGCCCTGCTCACACTGTCTCTCTGTCTCTCAGAAATAAGTAAAAAACATTTTAAAAAATTTTAAATGCCACAATTAGCATTACTATTATTATTATTGCTATCAGCACTAATAGTAATAGTGCAACTCTACCTTGCTACTACATATCTAATTGAGAAATGGTGAAAATAAGATGGAATTTATTCTGGTTTAGCAATGATTTAATTGTATCAGAAAAATTGATCATTTTTAGCATCAATAGCATGTTCACTGTAAGTATAGTATCCAAGATCCCCAATTCAAATATTTATTTCAGTATACATTACTCAAAATTATATTCCAAATATGGAATAAATGTGTTGCTATAGTACAAGTTCAAAGGCCATTAATAATACAGTATAAAAGTAGGGTTGATATTTCAGGAAAAAATGCATTAAGATTGAGCACAAGGTTAAGAAAGTACCACTCAGTGCAATGATCAAACCAGAATTAAAGATGTGTGGGACCTTGGAAGTTCCTCTGACAGCTTCCTGCTTTTAGAATTGAGTAAACTGAAGCCAGGGTGTCCAAGAATCTCATTAAATAAACACTCAGATAAATCCAGTAAAACCTCTCCAATAAATCAGTAGGGCACATTAAACTATGACAGATTTTATACTTGTATATTAATCAGTTAATTTTTTTAATGTCTAAACTCAGTTTGAATGAAACTAAACTTTCAAGAATTATGCCATTTATATCATGAATTGGAAAATTTTGTGAATAAGCATTCATACATACTTATTTAAACTTGTATTGAGTGAGAAGAAGTGCTGATTAATAAAAAATTCATTGAGAATTCATGTTACTTCCAGCATGGTTTTTAAAAATTACCCTGCTTTCTCTGTTCATTAAAACCATAAATCTCTGAATTCAATAATTTTATGGACTCTAATTAATACAGACTGCAATGTGGTAGATACTGTTAAGAGATTTTTATAATTTTAAGAATCTTTATTTGTTTATTATACAAAGTAAGCATATTGGAGGAAAAAACAGCTAGGAAGGGTATTTTTCTGAGTGCTATACATTTTAGTTATATTCACAGAGCCATTGTGGCAGTTGGCATGTCTCACTCAGTGGAGTGACTTCTCACCTATCATGTTCTGCCAGCTCAGCTTTGACCTGGTGCCCCTTGAGCTTCTCCGAGGGTGACCTAAGCTTCCTGTTTGTTTGCTTCTGAAATAGCACCTGATTTCCACTTCCTGGGAGGCCTGTTGACTTCAGAAGATAGCCCCATACCTGGTTTTCTCTCTTGGAACCTTTCTCTGTTTCCTTTCTCACCTCTGCTCCCTTCCTTCCTGTGCCCGGTGCTTTGCAGATCACCTTAACAGAGGCTCCTGCAGTCAGGCACTGTACTACTTCCCCACTTTCCTCACTCTCCTTATCTAGGGCCTTGAAGCCCATCTCCCTTGTACTGATAATGGACCCATTAGGCTCAGATATTTCCACTTTCTGCCACAGTAATCATGCTTCAGTCTGTATTTTTCTTTGAGGACGCCGATCAACTCCTCTTGTCATAGTCTATGGAAGTTCAGATTGACCAAGTAGAAGCCTCATGGTTCCCATTTGAGGGTTAAAATAATATTATTGCAAACTGGATAGATAGGAGAACTGAGGCATAGCAAGATTAAGTCACTTGAACAGGCCATCCAGGTGGTGAGAATTGTAGCTGGGATTCCAACCTAGAGAGGAATGCCCGAGTGTGTGTTCTTAAACCCTTGCCTTTACAACGTGAGTGTGGAATACCAGGAGACTCCTAACAAATCTAACCCATTACAAGTCACCAGCAAGCCCTTATTTTCCTTTTTTGTAAGTAGATTTAAAAGGTGGAGAATTTATGTATAAATTCCAAGAAGTAGGTGTGTTCTTTCATAAGGAAGTATTTAAAATCTCTCATTTTCCTGTAGCAGAGAGAACAAAATGCATTAAAAACAGAACACCAGAGAAGGCCTGGGGGAAAAACACCAGAAAAAAATGGCAGTTTTTTACTCTCTCCGGCGTCAAGTCAAAGACAGAAAAACACCCAGGCAGCCCTGGAGATATCAATGAAATGTGTCATTTCCCTCTGCCGTGAGGATCTGCTTCTGAGCACCAATGGAACCCTAGAGCTATGCACATATGAATGCTGCCTGCATTCGTCTTGTGATTGCTGGACTGTTTTATGGCTTCACTTATAAATGTGAAGGAGATGCATTAAATGATCCCACTGGAGTTTTAGCTGGACTTCTGGGGAAGAGGAGCTGATGTATTAATAATGAATATGCATGTTGTGACAGCAAGGGAAAGACAAAGAAAGAACAGTGACAGGTACCAAGTGACAGTGTGGCTTGGCTTTGAAGTATGACGAACGGTGAAGATAATAATGTGGGGATGTTGAGAGAAAGAAAAGTAGAAAGAAAGAAAAGCCTCTAGTAACTGTGTGGGCGCAGTGTTACAGATGTGGCAGGAGTGTATCCTGTAAATAGTGATGGAGTGATGGAGTATTTCATACAGTTACCTAACATTAGTAAGTAAGTAATTCAGAGTAATTCAAAATATATTCACAAAACGTGCTCTCTACCAAAATTCTTGTTGCACACAACCTCTTAGCCACCTCATCTCCAATAAAGAACCACTCAAAAAAAAAAAAAGAAGAAGAAGAAGGAATTCTTCCAAGGAAGGAATACCAAAGATTAGTCCTGGATTCTAATTCTCTTCTCTCTAACATTTGGACATGTAAAGACATACCCTTTATCTTGAGCTCAACCGTAGCAGGCATATAAATGAGAGACAAATTTACTTGTCTTCTTCCCAAATTGCCTTTCATTGAGTTTCATATATTATATCCTGTCAATGTGGAAGACATTTGGAGCTAAATATTCTATTGCAACTGAAATGCCACAGTCATTTATCTCTCCTTCCAAATAATGTTTGTTGCAGAGTGGTTCCTTGTGAAGTTTCAAGGGGTTTTTTAAAAATATATATTACAGTTTTCTCCACATCTCTAGTCAGATGGTAATTTCTGACATCACTCTTCTCTTAAGTCATCTCTCCATCTCCTTTGTTTCTACTTTTATTAAAAAACAGTTATTTCCTATCTGGACTATTATACTTCTCTTTTATTGTTTTTCTTGGGGTCCAGGAACCTAGTGCCCTCACTGAAGTGCCTTAGTGTGTTACTGCCTAAACTTCACGGAACTCTGTTTAATGATTTGCAGTTTTTCTCTCCAGACCCCTTGCAATGCCTCCTATTTCTTCTTTAACCAGGATCAAGTAATTCAGTCTCTGCATTCAGGCTGTCATCACACCTCCTGAACTGCCCCTTTGCAGCCCTTATGCCTCCTGTCTGTTCCTCTCAGAAAAGTTATTCATTTCCTTATCAGTCTTATCCCCAAGAACCGAAGCTCGTAGCATCCTCCACACCACCCTCTTTTTCCCTCAAGGAATCTTGGAAAATTTATCTCTTGCATACACCCTTTCCTGACCAACTTCCAGAGACTCTCAAATTCCTGAAATGAATAAGGATACAACCTCTTTGCTCAACAACATCCATTTGAACTTTTCCCATAAGAAACATTGTTATTAACCAGTGTCTTAGTAAGCTTAGGCTGCTGGAACAAAACAGCATGAACTGGGTGACTTAAAAAACAGCCCTTTATTTCTCATAATTCTGGATGCTGGGAAATCCAAGATCAAGGTGCCAGCAGATTTAGTTCCTGATGAGAGCTTTCTTCCTGGCTTTCACTGTTGCCTTTTCACTGTGTCTTCACTTGACAGAGCTGGGTGGGCAGAGAGAGAGTTCTGGTTTCTTCTTCTGAGGACATTAATCACATCATGGTGAGGGGTGGTCTCACCCTCATCATCTCATCTAAACCCAATTACCATCCACAGGTTCCATCTCCAAATAACATCCCATTTGAAGTTAGGGTTTCAACATATGAATTTGAGGGGATACAAGCATTCAGTCCCTAACATCCAGTCAGATTCTGCTTGTGTGTTTTGAGTTTGCAAACTCTCCACTAGCCACAAAGGGTGTTTGTAATAAACACTTAGGGATGAGTAAGTGTTTATTACAAATAATGCTGAGCCTGCAGCATCTATTGGAGAATGGGAGGACAAATCAATTTTTAAACTCATTAATTTCCTATTGTTGCTGCAATAAGTTACTGTGAACTTAGTGGCTTGAAATACCACAAATATATTACCTTACGATTCTGGAGATCAGAAGTCCAAAATGGTTCAGGGCTAATAGCAAGATGATGGCAGAGCTGCATTTCTTCTACAGGCTCTAGGAAAGAGTCCATTCCCCTACCCCTTTTCCAGATTCCGGGGCCACTTGCATTTTTTGGCTCATGACCCCATATCACCCTGACCTCCACTTCTGCCACTTTTCTGACTCAGACCCTCCTGCCTCCCTCTTATAAGGACCCTCATGGTCACATTGGGCTCTGATAGTTTAGGATAGTCTCTCCATCTCTAGACCCTTAACTTGATCACATCTCCAAAGTCCCTTTGCCATGAAAGATAACATATTCACAGATCCTAGAGATTAGCATATGGGCATCTTTGAGGGGGCATCATTCTGTCTCCCCCACTCTGTTTAGTTGTCAGTTTGAACTTGTGTATAATACTTTCCACATACTGAATTGAAATAAACATATTAACATTCAAATAAAGAGAGCAAAATTATTTTTTAAGGAAACACCAAGCAGGTGCTTAATGATTGATAGAGCATTATACTGTGCTTTTTTAACAGAAGAATATTTATCACATATTCTTCATACACCATGCTGGTTATATATCAAAGTATCATTGATACATTTATACAATACAAGCATATTCATAGTATGTGGCATTGAAAATGAACAAGACCAGGGGTGCCTGGGTGGTTCAGTCATTTAGGCAGCTGACTACAGCTCAGGTCATGATCTCACGGATCATGAGTTCAAGCCCCATGTCAGGTTCTGTGCTGACAGCTCAGCCTGGAACCTGCTTCGGAGTCTGTGACTCCTTCTCTCTCTGTCCTCCCCCCGTTCATGCTCTCTCTCTCTCTCTCTCTCAAAAATAAATAAACATTAAAAAATTTTTAATAAAAAGGAAAATGAGCAATTCCTAAAAAATGCCAGACTCCATTCAATACAAGTACCTATAGGACTCTTCTAGACTTTTCAAATGTGAGAACATGTCAAATTGCTGAAAAATTCTCCCACTGACACTTTTTCCTACCCTGCCTGTGGGGTTTTTTTCCTGCATTTGTTTTGGACATACACACTTTCCCTGTAACAACCTATGAACCAATGGCAGCTGCAGAAGGAAGCCTCACATGCGATTGGCAGGTGCAAGGGCTCCATTCGGTCCGTGACCCCAGCCTGTGCGGAGGCCGCCAGACGCTTCACCGGTCCCTCACGTCCTGCTTCTGCTGCACCAGGAAGGTTGCCTTCGCGGGCCAAACCGTGTGCTAGCTCACCGATTCAGAAACGAACATTGAAGTGAAGAAGTGATCCAATTAGCTTTGTAAAACATGGGTAGATTGTGGATTGTGAAGACCGCACATTCAGATACATTTCACATGGTGGAGTCCGGCCAACTTCAAACCATTAGTGTGATCTGCTTCCTCCAGCACATCTGTCTATGATTACTTTTCCTTCATAGTACACAACGGGTAGAACATGCTCGTGTGCTTTTCTTAGATTCTTTTTAATTTTTCCAAATCATTTCTGTGTGTAAGTACCATTTTCAATGTTCTTCCCCCTAGTTTTTGTTTAAAACAAAATCACTGTATTCCAGTGAGACAAATACTAAACATAACCGGTTTGGCTCCTGTAGTGTTTCAGACAATTAGTTTTCTTTTTAAACAATTACTAATATTTGAAGGTTATGAATTATAAACTGGTTACAAGCTCCTTACTTACTATTTTGGAAGTAATCAGGCAATAGAAATGGTCTTCAAATGGCCTTCAATTCTTGATCACCAGTAAATTTTAGGAGGGGTAAGATCTGTGACATAATGAAGAAGAAAACATTTGAGGGTTTTAAAAAAGAACAAAAGTGATAAGTAAATTAGGAATTTGTTACTTTTATTTCTTGTATCAAGATATTCATTAATTTTGACATCTGTTGTGTGTTCTTAAAAGACATATTTCTCTCATCATCGTTCCTCCTTTTCCGCTTGGCAATTATTGTTATTTTCTATTGCCTGAGTCATTTAAGAGGCTGCAAAATTAGCCTGCCTTTCAACTTACACATTTACTTATTAGGGTAAAGCCAATATTTTTATCCCAGAATTGAGCATGAGCTTTGCAATCTAACGGTAAGGAGAGCAACCTCAGTGGTGTGGCAGAAACAGACATAAAGCTGTGCCAGGCAACCGCAGTGACTTGCAGGTGGGGTAGGAAGGGTATCACTTCACCTGGAATCAAATGATCAGCTAACAGCTTGATATATATGTTTAGAAGCCAAGCCCGTGTTAAATCTTTTCCTCTCTTACCCTCTTCCTTTTTCTCTCCTTTCCTCCCTCTCTTTCTCATCTTTATGCAATAGATAATAATATATCAATACAAGAATGTTCACTCCATGTATTTCTGACACAATCCTTAAATAATAATGACTTGCCAGTATGAAGAGCTTTCATTGTTTTCAAAGCACTTTTATAGCCATTCTCTCCTTTGATCTTCACAACAACCCTGAGAGGTGGGCAAGAGAGACAGTGCTGTTCCCTTTTTGACACCTGAAGTGAGCTCTTCAAGCTTTAGCATCTCTGAGGACCCCCGGGCATTGTTGTCATCTATGACTGCCAGGTGAACTTTGCTGTAAGAGCAGCCCTGGGAGAAACAAAAAGCAAGAAACAAAACATATTGCCATGATGCACCTTTGATGTTCCCTGACACCTTTTCCCTATTTCCCCTAGTATAATGTTCACTTCCCACCTTCAATTGTTCCATGCTGTTAGGCTCTCTTTTTCCTTATCACACCTCCGAATCTGCTCTACAGACAAAATATGATGCCTGCAACAATCGCAATGCTCTCTGTTCCCCTTTCCTACTCCCTTTGTTTCCCATCACACTTATTACTTTTCGATGCACTATATATGTCACTTGTTTACTCCTTGTATTTGTTATCTGGCTTCCCACTGAAATGGGAGATTCTTGAGGGTAAGGACTTTGGTCTATTTTGTACATAAGTCCCCAGCAACTGAAATAATGCTGACAAAGGTCATGATTAAATGCCAACATGAGTCACTGGGGACCCAAGGACCAGAATGTTGAGCTGGTGCTCCACTGGGAGAGTTCTCTCCTTTCAGAGACAAAGGTGAGAACAGTCCTATAAGCAAGACTAATATAGGTTAAATTAGAGTAACAAGCAATTTGGCCTTAGGTATGAGCCTTTTACAGAAGTTTATGGGATCCCCATTGTCTAACATGTGAAGCCTGGAGGGCCCATGATAAGCTGAGTTTGGGAACTGATCCTCTTGCTTTGGGGAGATGAGTCAATCCCTCAGTCCAGGTACCTCATTCCCAGGCAACCTGAAAGTAGTTGTTAGGGTTTTCTGTTTGTCTACCCACATTAGCAACATAAGGAAGCATTTGTCCAATGAAGAATGAATGAATGAATGAATGAATGAATGAATGAATGATAAATGAAACTGGTCATTTTATATTAAAGTAAATCAGTGTCATGGAATGCTTTATTCTTGATTGTGGGAAGAATATTTCAATTGAACAAAAGCCAACAAATAAAGGAGAGATATTTGGGGTCTGGAAGACCAACTCAGTTGTCCAATTACATCTGCCATCATGAGATCAACCTCAGATATTGTGCCAGCAAGCAATAGCACTTCCCTGATTGATAGCCACCCTGATTCAGGGGACTTTTCCCCCCACTTCCCTTCACAGATCCATGGTAAAGAGCTTCACCTCTGGATACTATAATTTATACATACTACTTCAAGGTATAAATGCAAAACTACAAGCTTACAAGGTAGAGACACCAGCTTAATCTGCTCTAACCATCAAAAGATACATACACTCATATATGACATTAGGAATACGTCAGTGAACTAGTCATTCTTCCTCTGAGATTAGTCATTCAACCCCCTGATTAGCCTGGGGAAAAGCCAGGTAACTATAACAAGCTTAATTTAGAAACAACAGTATTTTTTGTGGATTAGAAATAGTGAAAGTTAGTGTCTCTCTCTAAGTCTTTTCACCCCTGAAGCTACAAGAACATTATAGTAAATAATGAGTGAAAAGAGGTATGTTGTGTTTCTAATTTTTTTTAAAAAAGGCTATTATTTCTTCATTCTTGCATGTCTATCTGCTGCTTAAATGTAAACATATTTATGTTTAATGTTATCTCCTAAGTGTTCCTGCTGTGATCTTAAAATTCTTTTAAAGTACTTCTGCTTTAAATACAACCCATAAAATAAACTTATACACACACACACACACACACACACACACACGTACGTGTCTGTATATGTATTTGTATGATATATTCATAGGAAATCAGCTTGACTGTGGTGTGGCCCACATCTGCTTGTTGCTTGTTCATTTCTTTCCCAGTATACCCTAGCTTCTCCAGAGATGCTCTCATATACTCCCCTGCCCAGGACCCAGTGTGTGTCCCATTCTGCCACAGGACCTCTTATGGAGGCCCTTATCCACTAGCTCCTGCTAATTTTAGTACATTCTTAAAAATCTCAGAAACATTAGGACAACAAAGAAATTTATTTTTGAAGTAGGATTTCATACAGCAGTTTATATACATGAGAGATATTTTGGCCCAAAGCATTTTCATAGCACACATCAGAGAAAGAGACCTTCCTGGGTCTGTTTGCCAGGGACTACAATAGTATTAAAGGCCTCTCTCTCACCTCTCCCATTCATTCATTCAACACATATTTACTGAAGCCATTCTATGTATAAGGGACAGTGCTAAGAATTGTAAGGAGACTTTAGACTCATGAGACACATGATATATATGTTTAGAAGATATATATATGTTTAGTATGAATTTCCCAGGTGAATAGTTTAGAAAATTCTTCAGATGTGATAAAGGCTCCAGGAATAAGAACGCTCTGACCCAAAGGATCTGAATTAGCAGTGACATCATTATATGTAAGTAAAAGTAAAAGTGGAGGAGAAGACAGAGGGATTCTAGGTAAGGGAAGGCATGATAAAAAGCATGTAAGGGGGAGAATGAGTAGTTGTTTGAGACAAGGCAAGTTTCAAGTTTACGTAAAGCAGGTTTCTCTAAGACAGTGGTGAGAGAGTAGGACTAGAAAGATTTGCAGTGGACAGATTGTGGATAATCCCAAGTGTGGGCTGAGGGACTCCAGATTGGTGTGTTGACTCCTTGTTGACAAGGAGAGCCATTAAGAGGATGTGACATGATTAAAGAGCTCCTTTAGTAGGGTTAGAGTGGTGTACAGAGTGGGGCTGCATGCAGGTGATGTGGGCATGCTCAGGGAGACTTCCAGGGCAAAGCCTATGTGATTGTGAGCGAGGAATGCGGGGTACCAGAGAGGGAGAACTCTAAGGTGGCTCAGTTGTAGATCCCAGTGAGGCCTTTAATGGTATTGGAAAATCAAGAAGAGGGCATTCTCAATTTCTTACAGGGATTATAGGCCATCCATAGAGAAATACCCAGCAGACAGCAGGAAAGACAGGATTTGAGAGAGTCTGCCCTAAAGGTCCATATTTGAGAGTCACTCTCATAGAGATTAGAACTGTTGAGATTGACAGTGGTTGGGATGTTTGAAAGAATAAGAGCAAAGAGAATTTTAATGGCCAGCCCTAGCTTTTACTGGTCTCCCTGTTGTAGATGACTCTACACTAGCACTTCTCAACTGGGGGGTGAATTTTGTTAAAAGTGCAGAAGGGGGAAGATGTGAGGCACTGGCATCCCCAGGGTAGAGGTGAGGAAAGCCAGCATCCTATCCAGGCCCACAACAAAGAGTTACCTGGCCCAAAGTGTCAGTAGTGGCAGATGTTAAGAAACCCTGCTCTGTATTTGTCAAAAGAGAATCCCTTCAACATCTTGTTTAGTCAGACAAACATTGTCTCCCAAATGCTTTCATCTCTTATAAGAATTTATAGGAATCCTTTCAGAAGCACATAAGCTTTTCAACAAGGCTCTCCAACTCTTCACCACATTTCCCCCATAAAAGGAAAATTAAATATTCAACATAAGAATACCAGCTTTGGGCCAAATTATTTTTCTTTTTTTGGGGGGGGGGAAGAGAGAGAACGAGCAGGGGAGGGACAGAGAGAGAGGGAGACACAGAATCCAAGGCAGGCTCCAGGCTCTGAGAGGTCAGCACAGAGCCCGGACGCAGGGCTTGAACCCACAAACCGTGAGATCATGACCTGAGCCAAAGTCAGACACTTAACTGACAGAGTCTCCTAGGAGCTCCTGGACCAAATTATTTACACAAAAGCAAGCCAACAGTCATCTTTTTCAAGTAATTCCAACTTAACACATATATGGTAAAACCGCTGGGAGGAAAACCAGGAACACTTAGTTCACACTTAGTCATACTTGTCCAGGGTGTTCACAGATGCACATGGCAAGTAAAGAACGTGTTCGTGTCCTTGAGCAGCCCCAGTCTGCCATGGAGCCTTCTCGCCTGCTCCCAACAGCAGCAGCAAAACACCAGGGCTGTGCTCTGCCTACACTGAATCGCCCAGGTTCCTAGTGTTTTTGCCCTTGGAATTAAGATTTTATTTTTGTAATTTCCTCAATAGATGCCTACTTAACTCACTGTGATAAAACTAGAACAAAAAGCAAATGTGAAAGAGTCAAGATATTCATGAACTCCTTGACAAGTAGCCTGTATACTAGGATATCATTTTTATAAGTGTCTGTGTGTCTTTGGAGATCCCCATACTAAAAATATTAAGAAGTATATATTCATTTAACTTCTAGATTATGGATGGGGTCAGATTTTCTTTGGTTCCCCCTTGGTTGGTTTCTGCATGGTTTGCATTGACATTAAACTCCAATTAGAAATTGGAAAACGAAATTTTTAAAGACAACAAATTACATGTTTTCTTTAGGATTGTTTTCAGAAAAACCTAAATGTCCATCTATCCATAGGAAAATATAAAATAAATTGTGGACTATTTATATGATGGATTAACTATATAGCAGTTAATAAGAATGATCCACATCCATATTTGTCAACATCAGTAGATCTAAAAAACATAAAGTTGAATGAATGAAAGAAGTAAATTACAAAGTAATATGTAAAATTACATTACTTGTGTAAGTTTAATAAGAAACAATAAATATAATAATGCTATACAAGTATCCCTTGGTTTTTGAAAGTTCACGTTAGGCCACTTCACTTTCATAAATCTACATTGGTACCTGTGTTTGCTAACCAATAGAAATCTAAAGAGGATTTTCATGGGGCACCTGGGTGGCTCAGTTGGTTAAACATCCGACTTTAGCTCAGGTCATGATCTTGTGGTATGAGTTTGAGCCCTATGTTAAGCTATGTGCTGACAGCTTAGAGCCTGCTTCTGTGTGTGTGTCTCTCTCTGCCCGTCCCCTGCTCATACTCTGCCTCTCTCTCGGAAATAAATAAGACATTTTTTTAAAAATTTTTTTAAAAATAGAGGATTTTCACTTTTACAAAAAAAATTGAAAAGCAAAAATGGGATTCAGTGTTCGTTTTGCCCTGAGCCGTTATGGAGGCCACACACACAGAGCACGGAGTGGCATCACCAAGCTCCTTTCCTGGGAACTACTCTCAACATCTCAACATCAAGCAGCCATAGCTTTGAACTATGTCTGTGAGCATCTGTGGTTTATCTCAATTTATTTTGTGCATCCATTAGCAAGGTGTGTCCTAAGGTAACAGAAAAAAAAAAACAGAAAAAGGCAACAGAAAAGTCCCAAGAGAAGTTATTTTGGGGGCCTGAGAATGCTCAAAAAATTTTTCATATAGTTTTTCCGTGTAATTACTTCGCTTTATGCCATTTCACCTTATGAAAAGTTTCGTAGGAAGGCTCTATCTTTGGATAGCTGTGGAAACCTGTAAATGGACTATGGATTACTGGATAAAGTAAAGGCATAAAAATACAGACTGGAAAGATACATACTAATTTGCTATAGTAATTGTAACTGGTGAGGGAAGAAGGGGAATAGACTAGAAAGAAAAGAGGGACCTCAACTTGAAAAGTTTTATCTATGTAAGTAAAACCAGGTGAATGTACAAAGAGCAAAGTGACAAAATATGAACATTTGTGAATTTAGGGGTTAGATACAGGGGTGTTTGGTGTGTTTTTCTCTATACTTTGCTGTATTTTTTTAAGCTTTAAAAAGGAAAGAAAAGAGCATTTTATTAAATGGGGCTTGAGTGTAGGAAAAAAGAACTGACTGCAAAATAATTGCCCCTAAATTAGGATAATTTGCCAAGACCTATACTGCTCAAAAGAAGTAACACTTATTTCCATTCCTGTGAGGGTTTCAGTATTGAATATTATGGGTATTCATCTGACTCTGAAGTATGTACCTAAATAGGATAAACATTTTGTTTTTTGAGTAAAGATTCTGAGGAGAATACTCTGAAAGAGGCTTGAAGAATATAGGAATTGATTTTTATAATTTGAGAAACCTGATTCCAGACAGTATAATACCCGTCAAGAGTTTTACACAGAATCATCCCACAGAACACAAGCTGCCTCTTGATAAAAAGGGCAAGACAATTAAATTCAACCCTATTCGCTTAAGGAAACTTTAGATTGGCCTTCTGCTGCGAGACCCTGCTGGCCTTGCTACTTATATGTGGAGATGGGATTGTTACACAGCTTGGAAAATTAAAACAAGGCCTATAATCTTTTCTTAAAATGCATGAGTAACTTCCATTAACACATATCTCAAATAATATTCTGGCCTTGCTATTTTTGTTGTATGGCTCTCAGATGGAAATCAAAAAACAACCAGGAATGTTGATTTTTCTTTTGCTTCCAAGTCCCATTTGCTTTATATCGTTTTCCAGCTGTCCCTCCCCCCAAAACTACTGAACTGAGCCACTTTTGTTTTCTTGCTCTAACTTTGACCATAAATTATATACATTTTTTATGAAGCCACCATAATATTTTAGTCCACCTCCATCTCAAATGTGCCATATTCTCCGTACTCAGGAATATGTTCAAGTAGTATTTTTTTCCCTCTTCCCTGCAAGCAGGCTACAATGTAAATTATCTACAAACATTGTAGGCATAGTACTACATCAAGGATATTAAATGCATATCAAGGTTTCTTTCCTCCCCATTACTAGCCATAATGAATATTGCTTACATATTAAAATGCTCCTTCCTGACAAACCTAGTTACAGCCTCAGAATCCTTCTCAGCATTCAATCAGTCTGAACCTCAGTTAATCACAATTATTACCTGAGGTGAAACCTCTTACTGCAGGTGTAATCCAGAATGTGTGGAATCGCTTTCTGCCACAACCCCGCTAACAAAACATTGCTTCAATCATGTTGGTTGAGACCGTCTTTCCCCTCTTGGTTCCTGGTAGTAGATTGTGTCTGACACTTAGCCCAGTGTCAGACACTGGGCTAAGTGTCATACAAACATTTGTTCCTTTTACCTTTGCAGCAACTCTAGGAGGTAGGTACTATAATTATACAGATGAGAACACTGAGGTATAGAGAAAGTAGATCATTTGACCAATAGTCACTGAAAGTGGCTGCATCCAGTTTCAAATCCATGTGCCATGCCCTTTAAGCATTATACTACACTTACTGTGCTAGAGCCTGCTCATGCTGGCTCACAACAGCCACCTATTGAGTTTTTTGGAATTTTACAAGCTGGTTGTTAAAGATGGCCATTATTAACATTTTAATTATATAAACTTTAAAGTACATTTAAAAACAAAGGTAATAAATATACAAGGTCCATCACTTCCTAATTATTTACTACACTTTACTATTATAGCTCCTCAGGTTATTTGCATCCATTGTGTCTTTGGGTTGGAAAGACTATAAAATAGTGTATTAGTGCGCTTGTCTTCCCAGCTCTACATTTAGTGCCATCACACAGGTAGCTTGAAAGCAGCCATGGCTGGAGAATTTATGCCACAGCAATTGGCAAATGCTACAAATAGGGGTTTTGTTTTGTTTGTTTGAGAGACCGTTGTTAAACATGGACCAGCACACCACTGATGTGGGTGGTACCATTTTTGTTTTTGTGTATTTGTTAATTTCATAGTTGTTTTTGCCTTCCTTGAATTCCTCACTACTAACATAATTTGGGATGAGTTGAGCTTTTGATGAATTTGTCCAATCAAAAAGTGAGAATGATGAGCTTCATTAGATTTTCTAGTCTAGTTGTAGGTTACTAACAAAACAGGCCTGAATTTTAAGAACAGATATACTTATTAGATGGCAAATAAGAAAGTAGAAAGTTGTGCTTAACTAATAAACTGATGACTATGTGACTCTCAGACAAGTATCTGAAATTTAGATTGTGCTTATTAGAGCAAAATGAGAGGAGAATTACAAATTTGGTAGTTTACACATACCCATTTTTATGTAAGCATGAATATTTGTTTTATAATCTCCACCCACCATAAATGTCAAGAACCACTGTCTATACCAGATAATCTATCGTTTCAACTTCTCAGCAAAAGGTGTGAGTTTTGGAAAACAAAACCATGTCTTTTTATCTTTATATCTCCATTCTTCATTCTACCCTTTGTCTTTGAACAAAAGCGTTGCAGTTTGTAGATGCTGATAAATGAATTCATCTAGTCCTGGGATTTATAGAAAGTATTCTCATTATAAATGTTGTTATAGATTGTATTTCCTGGAAGTCTGTTAGAATTTGGAATGGAGTGAAACATTTGCATATTTCTGTTCCCACCTAGGATTGTCAAGTAGTATTTTAGTTCACTTTTATGTGAACTTTCAGTGCGCCTTTTAGCACCTCTTGGGGAGCAATATGAGATAAAAATTTCAAGTTAATAAAGTTATGTCATTATTCATTCATCTGTTCATTCATTTGATGAAACTTTTTCTTTTCACCAATACTAATATAAGCACAATAACTACTTTTTCAGTACTACCTGTGTTCAAGGTTCTAACACAAACACTTCACTTGCTCTGTCTTATACAAGACATGCAATAATAACTCTGTGAGGTAGCTGTTATTATTATTACCATTTAAAAGATGAGGAAATTATTGTTGGGAGAGTTCAAGTTACTTGTCCAGATCTAATCCCAGATAAGTGTCTGGTAATTCTGAGCTTCTAAATGTGACACCTGTTCTAAGTGCTATGCAGAATGTCAGAGAAATGTAACATAGTAATGAATACTGAAGAACTCCCAACCTTATTAGGGAAAAGAGGCATGGGAATGGTTACATGAAAAGCATCAGTGTGTATCCATTTAGCCACATACACATGCATACAAAACACTAAACAAAAAGGGGGAAATGAAGAGCTTGCTTCTCAGTTTGTAATACTGTATTTCCATCATTCTATAGTCTACTTTTGCCACTCTAAAACATTCTTACTATCAATCCTGACAAAGGAAATTTGAGAAGTCATCATATACATGTGTTACTACCTATAATATTTGGAGAATACACTACAGGTTGAATTAATGTGGCTGAATAAAAACCTGGTAATACATATCAACACTGATTTTTTAAAATAGCTCTTGCATACTTTCTTCGAACAACTCTCCAAATAGGGTGTCAGTATTGAATAATACCTCAGTAACTCTCTTCCTCTACACAACACTAATTGAATAATTCCTTTGCTTCTTATGCTTCTTATGTGGTATCCTAGAAAATTCTCATCAAAGAAGTTTACAGAGTAGACCTCTATATTCCTTGAAGAAATAAACAACATATTACTTTGCAATAGGAAATCAGTAAATGAAATTCAGTAACCATTCACAAATGTTCTCTACCATCTTTTCCATGCTTAATAATACAAACCATAACATAACTTACAATAACATTGCTCACAAGTTGTATCACTCTCATTTTTCATGATTATATTTTTTATATATTTTGTATCATACCTAAAAGAAATATCAGCATTTAGAAAAGAATAATTAACAGACCAGAAATTTGTGAGGGCTTAAACTTCATACACACACACACATTTGGCTGTCGTTCTCGTTATAAATTTTGTTATATATTGTGTTTCCTGGAATTCTGGTAGAATATGGAATTTAGTGGAAATTTGCATATTTTAGTCTTCATACAGCATTGCTAATTTATGTTTTAGCTCACTTTTTATATGGGACTGATTCCAAGTATTTAACAATAATCTTTCCTGGGTTAATTTTAACTATTTTATGGCCTTCCAAGTCCAATAGGCTTTAGGTATTTTCCAGGGTTATATATTTGACTGATGGTCCATACAAGTGCCTTCGTGCAAATCAGGAAAAAACACCCTTTTCTCCATATACTTTTTCCAATTGTTTAGAGGTTGTAATATACTGGTTGGTTTTTTTTTTATTTTCTAAAATGTTTATTTATTTTTGAGAGAGAAAGAGACAGAATGTGAGCAGGGGAGGGGCAAAGAGAAAGAGAGACACAGAATCCGAAGCAGGCTTCAGGCTCTGAGCTGTCAGCACAGAACCTGCCCAGGGGCTGGAACTCATGAATCATGAGATCATGACCTAGGCTGAGCCAAAGTCAGATGCTTAATCAACTGAGCCACCCAGGTGCCCTATACTGGTTTGTTTTTAAATTTTGTTTACTGAGATTCTATATCATTTTCTTCTTTACAAGTACATTTTCTTTTGTTGACTTGAGCTTATTATATTATATAATAGCTGCTTTAAAGTCCTTGTCTAACAATTCCAACATCTGGGTCATCCTGGGGTTGGCGCCTGTTGATCATTTTTCCCTTGAAAATGGGTCATGTTTTCCTTACTTTCCTTCAAATAATTTGGAATTATATTCTGGACATTGTGAATGTTGCATTGAGAGACCCTGGATTTACACATCTAAACACATGTAAAGGGCATTGATGTGTTTGTTTTAGCAGGCAGTTGCCTTGGTTAGACTCAGCCTGCCAAGCCTCTCACTCACATGGTGGCAGCTTAGATGACTGTTCAGACTGTTCAGATTCAGATTCCTTCAGATTCTTGTGTCTTGCACACAAGAATGCTTCAAGGGTTAGGGGCGCGTGGGTNCTCTCTCTCCTAGAAATAAATAAAAACATTTAAAAAAAAAAAAAAAGAATGCTTCAAGGGTTAGTAAGAGACATGAGTAGAATTTATACACACACCTAGGAGCTCCCCTTCTCAGACCCTCTCCTTTCTGAAATTTCCCCCTCACTTCCTGGTGGCTCCTTCCTTTAGCTGCCCTAGTTAAATTCAGGATAAAACTACAAAAATCTGAAACTCCCCTTGAGCTAGTTACTTCCTGAAAATTTTTACTTCCCTTCAAAGTTTTCCTACTTTTGTTCACCCTTCAGAGTCTTCTTGTATTTTCACGAAAATTTGTAGTGATTTGCAAGAGGCTCAGTTAGGAGCTTGTTCTTCCACACCAGAAATGGAAACTCCTATATTGATTCTATACAACAAAAGATTTTACTCTCATTTGCCAAAACCACATTGCAATACATACAAATTTATGAAGTCTATGATTTAAATGGCTCCCTTGAGGGATAGGCAGTTTACAACTCTCTGTGTGTATGTAGCACTGATGCTGTGCATCTATTATGCATATTGTGTTGAAAGCACACAGTTATTTTGATACAGTCATCATTAAACCCATGGGTGACTGTTCTACACAGAATCTAAGGCCATGTTTTACTTTTGTCCCATGTTCTCATCTTCACTGAAACATTCACCAGAAGACCTGTTGAGGCTCAGTCCTGCTCTCAAGTAACTACAGAGAGAATTCTTCCATCATTTTCTGAGTAATCTATTGCAATACTTAATATCAGATTGCCAAGAAAATCTAACTTCAGCCTACCTTACTGTCTCTGTCATTGCCATGACTTGCAAGCTAGATTCCACACCTCTTCACATTCCTTCTTTCACACTGAATATTGTTCACTGGTTATTTTTTAGAAAAGCATCATAATTTCCATTAATTTTGTAAAAATGCTATTTTGATTGTAAACTTCTGATGATGAAGAAAAGTCTAGTACTTATTACTTAAATTGAGTAAAAATTTCTATCTCGCTTGAAAAGACCTGCTTAAACTGAATTTATCTATTTTTTCAACTTTTCTTTCCATGTTATGAACATGCCCCCATCTGTATTCTGTCATAGATATACCAAGTCACTCCTCATCCAGACCTTTGTTACAAAATGCTTAGGATATTGAAAGAAATACCTCTAGACTTCTACATTATTTCTCGTTTTTATTCCTCTCAGAACTATAATTGTTAAAGACTGTAGTCCCATATCTCTTACATGCTGTTTTTATTCACCATAAACCCCTAGCTCTTTCTCTGCCAGTATTACACCTGATTATTCCTTAAGAACCATATGCTCCTTCTTTCATTTAGATAATAATGCTTAGTAAGCATTGAATTCCAGTACTTATTTTTTAAAAGATGTAGAACTCATATATCTATTTGTATCACTAACAGATTAATTCTATAAATTATTGCAATTATTATGAAACACTTAAGGAATATTGATATTCAAATTATAGTATCAAACAAATGTACCAAAAAATGATTAAATGAAGTAACTATTAGAAAGTTGGTTTTGGATCTCAAGGCATCCCTAATTGCTGTACTCCTACTGACTTTCAATTAATGCACATAAAGTACAAAATAATTTCAATCAAATCTAGCTAAAGAACAGAATAAGTAAGTATTTATCAGAGGATCCCATTAACTAGAGATTTTCACACAGCATAAAGCAGTAGGGATCAGACAAAAAGGTTTTTTAGTGGGGGAGGGTCAACTGTAAGAAATAACTTTTGGAAGATAATGGGATGTGGAAATAAGCATACCAGTATGTTGACATCATTTCTTGAAATGATTTCCGGAAAGAGTTGAAACACCTTTCTCTCTTATTAAGTCCATTGTCAAGCCTCCAATGTCCTTTGGCTCTATCTTTGAGCAATAACTGGAAAGTATTTGCTCTGCCTGTAGGGCTAGATATCAATAGCAGTGATAACAAGAAGAATTAACAACTGTGATTCATTGAGTTAGTAGCACGTGCATACACCCAGTTGTGTGGACAGTCTGTAAAGCAGTTTCCATAATGCCCATTTTTCAGAGAAAGAACCTGACACTCAAAGGCATTATGTACTTTATCCAGGGTCACACTGATGGAAACAGGAGAAATGGGATTATAACCCCCATCTATCTAACTCTGAAACCTGAACTCGTAACTACTACATAATACAGAGAATGAGCTAATAAGAACACACTTTGTAAGCTCTCTCTGGAAAGGTTGCAGTCATAGATGTGAAAATGCTTTGAAAGCCAAAGAATGCTATATAGATGCAAGGCTTTGTTCCTTCTTGTTTGCTCATGTTTCTTTGTTTTTACCCTTTTCTCTCATTGCACTTGGTAAATAGATGAGTCATCCTGAAAATGAGTGCTTCTCTTCAGTTTATTCATCTCTAAATCTATTCCGTAATGAAACATACTCTTCAAAAACTGAAGAGAGTGTAAAAATAATGTAATTCAAATAAAATAAACCCCTATAACTCAAACTCTATGTGTTAGTCTATATTTTCTATTTGTCTAATTTTTCATAACAACTAACTCTAGTACAAAAACAGAGGAATCAACTGGTAAACCTTACTCAAGCCTTCACTTTAAAGTATTGTATAAAAGCAAAATTATAACAATAGAAGTAAAGGTCCTACATAAAAATCCTGCAAAGTACACAACTTAAAAAAATAAAACACGTTGTAAAGCAATCGGTTCTATAGCAATAACATCCTTAACCTTTCCCTAAATTACATGAAGGTTGTGACATTTCATGGCCACTGGCACAGCTAAATATAAACAGATTATTCTGTGCTTGCTCCTTGTGCTTTTGCTGACTGACACAACAATTAAGGAAACAAGTTTCCTTTGTAAATTACAGCTCCACACAGCTTTGAGTAAGCAGAGAGTGTACATTAGAAATATTTTTAGCTTGACATGAAACTTTCCAAAGGATCCTAATTAAGCATTTAAGCCCAAGAAACTATAATTGCAACTGCCAAAATAACTGGGAAATCATACCTTTGGTGGGATCAATCTTAAACTAAAACTATTGTTTGGAAAAACCTTATGGAAAGGCTGTATTATTCTTCAACATTGTCTTCTAATGCTGCCCACTTTATAAGAAATTCAGGTGCATTATTTAGATGTAGATAATACACCAACAATACATACATACAATACATACATCTACAGTATGTACAAAGCTGTATTGTCTAAGCACATACAAGTGAAAAAAAAAAAAGACTGTAAACCATCAGTCCTTTGTGGCTAGAAGAGAAAGCTTCCCAAATCTTGTCCTACTGAACTCTAAAGCAGAGCATCACATGCCCATGGGTTAACAGTGGACTCTGGCTGTGGGAGTTTAGCCCTCAGAATCTCCAGAAGAGATCTGATTAGAACACCATCTTACTTATAATTTGATCCAAAAATGTTTTAATCTTTGCAAATGTGCAACATTTACAAAAGAATAGTAATGGAGTTTTATGCAAAATATTTCTATACAGCTCATATTTCAAATATTGTTGCATGAAGGTAATATGCTTTTTATAGTTTAAATGTTAAAAGCTTTCAGATTAAAATTTCAGTTGCTTTCAATGATGATTTTTCAGGGCCATTAGCATATATTAATTTAAAATAACTGTCATCTAGCTACTATTGTCATAACAGTTCATGTTTTGGTCACATGCAATTATGTAGATAAATTTGTGGATATTTTTAGAAGATTTTATATCCTTGCATTTTTAAATAAATAATATAAAAGTGATGTTATTTATTTAGTTACTATTTTTATTTGAATTCATTTAAGTTATTATTAGGATGATTCATTTTAATCCCAAAGCAAGAATTTTGGCAAGACAGTGAGTGGCACAAAATAAACTGTCAGTAAAACTTTAGTGACAGCTGATATTTGTGAAGAACTTACTGTGAGCATCACACAGTTCATGCATTTACCCACCAAATCTCCCAACAACACTATTATTATACCCATTTACTCACATGAGGAGACTGAAAAAGAAGTCAGGTAACCATTTCCAAGGTGACACAGTACAAAATATCATGGTTGGATTTGAGCCCACCTACTCTGCCTCAGTATCCTGCTCTTAACATGTTGATGGGTAAATCCTTATTAAATTGAGCACATAAATAAATGCATGATACTCCAACCTAGAGGAAGACATCAAACTACAATAGAATATGATGATAAAATAAAAAAAGCTTGTTCTCACACAAATGCATCACATTGGCTTCATATGTATGGAGTTTCAGAATGTGCCTCTTTGGACACTCTTACCTTATTATACTAATTGCACCACCATTTCTCAAAACACTTCTAGAGCTATCCTTGAGAATTTACTTTAAAGCCAATTTATAATACACAAATGTACACAATTTAGCTCTGTAGTCTCACCATTTTTTTAACCAAAGAGGATTACCCTGCATGATTATGCACATTCCTCACCAGAGTTGGCTCTGAATGACACTTGGCTGTTAAAAGAATCAAATCCACCCTCAAAGGGTGAAAATGTGCCAAGTGTCAAAGCATTCAAAGGGATCTGTCACAGTTTATTTTAATCACTTCTAAAATTGTTTTGAGTATAAAGCCATTGTTATAAAGGTATAGTCCACTAAGTTGGAAGCTTTGGTGGGGATCCTATTCATTTGGATTAAATAAGTTATTCAAAAAAACCCAAACTAACCCAGTTCTTCTAAAATCCAAGTGCAAAAACCTCTGCCTTACTCTGTGTTCCATAATAGAAAAGAAGAGATGAGTAGAGAATAAGGAGGATTCTCTACTGATTTTTCCCCCAGAATGTTATGAGATTGAGGTCCCTGGGAAAAACTCCTTGGCATAGAACTAAGTCTTTTAATTGTGATGGTGATGATAGATGGTGACGATAGTGAACAGGGATTTACTGAAAGTAGAAGAGAAAAAGCAGTTTTCTTAGCAGCAGTTGAGAACTGGTTTTAGGCAAAGCTTAGAAATAGAGACTTGTGTTTTTTTTTTTAATTTTTTTTTTAATGCTTTATTTATTTCTAGAAGAGAAAGAGAGACAGTGTGAGCAGGGGAGGGTCAGAGAGAGAGGGAGTCACAGACTCTGAAACAGGCTCCATGCTCTGAGCTGGCAGTCAGCACAGAGCCCGACGCGGGGCTCGAACCCACGAACCGCGAGATCATGACCTAAGCGAAAGTCGCACGCTTAACCGACTAAGCCACCCAGGCGCCCCTAGAGACTTGTTTTTTAAACCCCTGTTAGCACTCTTCTCCCAGCCTGTATTTCATCTCCCAATGAGATTGCACCCTCCAATCCTCTCTTCCTCCACTCAGTAGCCAGTAGCTCAATTCTTATTCTATGCTGGATGTCCGGAAGGTACTAGCTAATGGCAGTTTGCTATGAGACCAATAATATTTGCATTATGCCAAGACTAGTTTTAGAAGGAACTTTTAGAGAAGGAAACTTTTAAAGAAGGAAAAAGCAGTCTAACTCAACCACAAAAGAATGCCTGTATCCTCTGCACCCATTTCTCTTTACCAGACAGTATATCAGTAGAGATCTGCAAACCATCTGTGAACCTCAGCCCTTCTGTAAAGAGAAAAAACCCAAATAGTTAGAAATTTGAATTAAATAGTTTATATAAATAGAAAATATCATTCTACTTATTGTATTGAGTTTCTCGCATAGTATTTCTATCCAGAAAGGCTAGAAAAGACAACTCCCAATGAAAACCATCCAGTTTCAAAGGAAATATCCAAAGCTAGTCTAGCCCATGTCCCAGAGGAGGCAAGGATAGTAGGAACGTGATGTTTGCTGGGCAGTTAAAGGGTCAGTAGTGGCCTCTTCATGTGATACCTTTATGAAAACTCTCAGGGTAGCCTTTTAGTATTGATAAGGTTTACCATTCATAAGATTATAATATTAATATCACAAGATATTAACATTGGCCAAGGTTGACTCACTAATAACAAATGTATTTAGTTAACAAGATTAAAATTAAAGGTTTTTTTGTGTGTGTGATTTGGAAAAAAGGAAGGGGTATTCTGACCTGGCTTTGTAATTCAAATAACCCATCCCCAACAGTCTGTCTAACCCAAAAGGAAAGTGGCTAGTGGGCAACTTACATAAACATTATTCGAGCCTTCAGATAACTGATAGATGAGGTTAAACATATTTATCTAAATTAACTTCACTGTAAAGACAGCCAACTGTGTTTCAGTTGAAAGAAAAAAGAAGGGTAGGGGAATTTAACTAGCCAGATATCCAACAGAATTTGAAATTTGAATTATTAAATCTAAATGTTCCCAAGCAATCATTAAACATTCAAGGAAATGGAGGAGGACCCAAAACAATGAACCAGGATCAGTGCTGTCAAGCTGCATAGGAAGATGAAAGAGATACTTCTGAACTCCTCCAGAAGCACTGGTTTTAAGCAGATCTGTGAGAATTATAGGTGACTCATAAGCTACTACTATGATGAGGCGCCATATTGGGATGTAAAAAATCAATAGTGAGGCTGAATGCCCACCAAACAGATTCTGAGAAAAGAGGGCAAGGAGAGAGGGCTAAAAGTTACCAGCAATTTAAAACAAAAACAATGTGGCCATGCTTCTTTCTACTTAGCCCTTCATGATTATAGAGAGAGGAGTCTTCTTCAAGAGCATTGCATCAACAATGGGAGAGTCCATGAACCATTGATCCTATTCTGTCTTCACTCCCTGCTCATGAATGCTCCCCACCCCCCCTCTATGGTAGATTTGTTTCCATTAATCCACAGATAGTCCTAGACTTTAGAATAAGCACACAGAAATAAATCTTAAACACTCAAATATTTAAAAAACATTTTTCTTCATCAGACTTATTTCTTATCCAAATATATTGATCTACTGAGGATGCTTCTTGAAGATACATATTTTTGCTGCTTTTCCTTGTAAATAAACTTAATCAATTTGTGATAGTTTTAAAGACTAGAAATTTTGTAACATCAGGCTTTTGTTTTGTCAGGAAGAAAATAATTTATTTAGAAGCAGTTATGATTTCTAGTAAAGCTTATTATCGGGTAAGAGATATAAAGCTGGCTCAGTCTTGTATCAACCATTCACGGAGAGAACAGAATCACTGTCCAGTCCAGTGGAAGATGATTCAGTGTTTGCCTTCACTTTGGATCTAAAACTTTATTTATCTGAGCTGATCAGCACAATTGATATGATCTACAGTTATATTTCAGAATTGCTCAGTTCTACTTTTCATGTAAAAGAGTTATCAACCAGAAAGCTAAAGGATGGTAAAGTTGTTTAACTCAAGAAAAGTGCCATTGCCCTGTAGGACATCCAGAAGGACCTAAAAGATCTGTGACTTCTGAGTTCTAGGCTGTGGACATTTAAGAACTGCAATGTGGTTGACTGTAAACCTTCAGTTTTCATTCATGTAGACAGATCACAATACTTTATCTTTCTAAATATGTGGATCTGAGTTCACAAAATCAAAGCCCACTTTGGGTTTAATTCTTTCACTATGAGCCCTTGAACAGATAAAATTAGCTATGGCGGTGTGTAAATAAGAAGGAAAGAACCTAGGGAGGAAAAAACAGAGAAAGGAAGGATGGAGAAGCAGATCTGTGGCTGCTTATTAACTCAGGCTCTTATTCAGCTCCATCAAATGGTATTTTTTGAGAGCCTACTACGGGCACAGCAGAAGCACTCTATCCATTTCATTGTGACTCCTGGAAAACACATCTCCTGTATGACTCTTACCCTAACTCCCCTGTGAGATAATAATCTTTCCCACTATTTGGTTCCTGGAGATGCTGTGAAAATTGACAAGTGAATGTTTGTGAAGTACGTGAAATCCTCAGATTAACGTGTTATATAAACATGGAAGAATGCTGCCTTTCCAGGCCACAGCCTGCATCTAGAGCTTCTTTAACAAACCAGGTTTTCCTGGTTGGATGCTACTTGCCTGGGGCTATGTTATTCTGAGGTAACTGATGTTTCTTATATTAATGTGTGTCCATGAGTCATGGCCCAGTATAAGATAAGGGTATAAAGATCAAATTACATTTTACATGGACTGAATGTCTCCTAATCTCCTTTGTTTCTTTTGAATAGATTTCTTCAAATCTTCGTGGTTCATTATACATAAAAAAGAGAAAAAGAAAAAAGAAAGGAAAAAAAGAAAAAGAACAAAATCTTGCTTTTTAACTAACAAATATTCCTTGTGTTCAGGAAGATTCTTGCAAAGATGTTCAAAACTCAAAAGTAATCAATGGCCTAGAAGTTGGCTCCTATATAATCAAAGTGATTTTTTGTTTTTCTTTGAGATAGTAGTTGGATTCTTTTTTCTTATTGAAATACAACTATCATACAATGTAGTATTAGTTTCAGGTATACAATATAATGATTCAATAATTCTATACATTACTCAGTGCTCACCAAAATAAGTGATCACCATCTGTCACCAAACGTTATCATTTATTGACTGTATTACCTATATGTACTTTTCATTATTGGGACTTATTTATTTTGTAACTGGAAGTTTGAACCTCTTAACCCCTTTATCTGTTTTACTAGTCTCCCCACCCACCTCCTCTCTGACAACCACCAGTTTACTTTCCATTTTTTTTAAATTTTTAATGTTTTATTTATTTCTGAGAGAGAGGGAGGCAGTGTGAGCAGGAGAGGGTTAGAGAGAGAGGGAGACAAAGAATTCAAAGGAATCTCCAGTCTCTGAGCTAGCTGTCAGCACAGAGCCCGATGCGGGGCTCGAACCCACGAACCGTGAGATCATGACCTGAGCCAAAGTCGGACTCTTAACCAACTGAGCCACCCAGGCGCCCCTACTCTCCATATTTGAGAGTCTAGTTTTTGTCTCTTTGTTCATTTGTTTCTTAAGTTCCACTTGTGAGTGAAATCATATGCATTTGTCTTTCTCTGTATAATTTATTTCACTTAGCAGTGTACCCTCTTGGGTTCATCCATGTTGTCACAAATGTCAAGATCTCATTTTTTGTGGCTGAGTTATACTTCATTACACACACACACACACACACACACACAATCTTTATCTATTCATTTACTGATTCGTTTATTGAAGGATACTTGGGTTGCTTCCATAACTTGGCTATTGTAAACAATGTTGCAATGTGTATGCCTTTTTGAATTAGTGTTTTGCTTTAATACCCAGTAGTAGAATTATTGGATCAAATAGTATTTCTATTTTTAATTTTTTAAGAAACTACCATACTGTTTTCCACAGTAACTGTGCCAGTTTGCATTCTCATCAAATAGTGCACAAAGGTTCCCTTTATTTCTACATCCTCACCAAGTGTGGTGTCATTTCTTATCCTTTTTACCTAGCTATTCTGACTTGTGTAAAGTGATATCTCATTTGTGTTTTGATCTCTTTTTCCATGATGATTAGTGATGAACATCTTTTCATGTGTCTATTGGCCTTCTGTATGTCTTCTTTAGAAAAATATCTATTCAAGTCTTCTGCCCATTTTTAATTGGATTATTCAGAGTTTGTTGGTGTTGAGTTGTATAAGTTCTTTATGTATTTGGATATTAACCTCTTGTTGGGTACATAATTTGCAAATATTTTCTCCCATTTAGAAGGTTGCCTTTGTTGATTTGTTGAAGTGTTCCTTTGCTGTGCAAAAGTTTTTTATTTTGGGGCAGTCCCAATGGTTTAATTTTGCTTTTGTTGCCTTTGCCTGAGGAGACATATTTAGAAAAATATTTCTACTCTGATGTCAAAGAAATTACTGCCTAATTTTTTCTCTGTTTTTTATGCTTTCAAGTCTTGTAATCAGGTCTTTGACTCCTTTTGGGTTTATTTTCATGTATGGTGTAAGAAAGTGGTCCAGGTTCATTCTTTTGCATGTAGTTTTTCCAGCACCATTTGTTGAATAGACTGTCTTTCCCCATTGTATATTCTTGTCTCCTTAAAGTGGGTTTTTTTAAAGTTCTACTGAATTCCAAAGCAATTTAAAAAGTTATCGCATTAAAATGATGTATTATCAGATTGAGGATCATATTGTTATCACCTTTTCAAGTAGTTCAAAAAGTAGAAAGCAATTCATATGCAGGATTTTAATAGAGCTGAACATCTTGCAAATTTATTTTGTAAGTTGCTGAAAACCTCTACTACATAAAGTTGTCAACATACATCTGAAATTATTAGTTCAATGACACTTTTTGAAAAACACAATTTTGTGCCTCTTGTAATGTGTGTCGACAGTTAGTGGCATTAATTAGCACTCAGCAGTTAGGAACTGAGCTCATTTCCAGTTGTTAATCTGGGACCAACTCAAGAAAGACTCCTATGATCTAAACAAGTCTGGCTACTGGTCCTTCAGTTCATAATATGCCATACTTTTGGGGAAAAGCTTTATTCCCATTTTGTTTTTTATTACCCTGCCCCATTATTGTCACTGGTTGCAATTTACTGAACAGGTCACTTTGTGAAGAAATTGGCAACAAAATCTTATGTAATGTGGATTACAGGTTATTTAGATTTTTGATAAATAGTCAATCAATTTGAATCTCACTAACTTCTCTCTGCCCACTATAGTTGTTTGCATACAATCTAAGTTATTCTGTAAACACCATAAGGGAAAGTTAATACTTAAAAGAATGATCTGTCAAGTTAAGAATAGTTATGATTACTTTTGTGAAATTATATTTTGTAGAGTTACTTGTCTTGGGAAATAATTGAGATGCTTTTTCTAGAACATAATTTATATCATATGTAGATAAAAATAGACAGATTTTGCCATATTAATCTATATATCTAGACAATAGATAGATGACAAACTATAGATATAGAAAGACGGGGCATTTCATTACATATATAAATACACATGTACATAGTATTAGTGTATAATAAACTGTTTCATTTCTCATTTTTCTTCCAGAAAAAATAACTATTAAAAAACCAGTTCTTCTGTGACATTTCTAATAATATTTAAAATGAACTTTGGGGGTTGTCTGGGTCGCTCAGTTGGCTAAGCATCTGACTCTTGGTTTCAGCTCTGGTTATGATTCCATAGTTTCTGAGTTCAAGCCCCACATTGAGCTCTGTGCTGACCCCTCAGAACCTGCTTGGGATTCTTAAGTTCTCCCTCTTTCTCTGCTCCTCTCCAACTTGTGCTTGCTGTCTCTCTCTCTCTCTCTCTCTCTCTGTCTATCTCAAAATAAATAAACAGAAGTTTAAAAAGAACCCTGTAACAGTATTAAAGAAAACACAAAGAGTAATATAAGCATTAAGAAGAACGTATTTCATTCTATCTACAGAAACATTAGTCTACCTAGCCTAGCAGCATGCTGGAAGTGACTCACACCAACTTGTGAGAGCTGAATGTTAAATATTCAGGAATTTTGTGAGACTGTTGTTAAATACACATTATTAAATTTCTGATTATATAAATTTATAAATAAAGTATCGTTAAAGCAAAATTAATAAATACTCAAAACTCATAAATCTCTAATTTTTAAATCTATGCTTTTGAAGTTATTTACTGTTTCTATATGAAGGAATATTAATAATAAGCTACTGGACACCTTCTCCCAACTTCACATTTAGTGACATAACATTGGTAGCTTGATATTGGCCATATTGGGAGTATTTACACCTTAGAAATCAGCAAATCCTATAGTTGAGAGGGTTTGTTTTTTTTTTTTTTACACTAGAGAGTTCATTGTTAAAACATTTACTGGCATACTACTGACCTATCCTGACTAAATTATTACATAAATATCTAAATCTGTTGATTCTTTGTATCAGTTAATCCTTCTGATAGATTTTAGTGAAAATGAGGAAAGGGTAATATTGTATATTCCAGTCTGTAAAAAGTGCTTTGAGATTTTATGATTCTAAACCCTCTTTCTAAAATTGAAAATCAAGTGTGATCTTAAGCAGCATTGAAAATTTCACTTCAAGTGTAGACTGGTGAATAATTTTTGCACCTGTCTGTAGGGCAGCTCTCACTGATGTACAGCCAGGTTGTATAGTTTGCCCTTATGTCCAGTAGCAGGAATAAAGCTCAGCCAACATTCACTGAAAAGAGTGACCTTGGGCAAGGAGTAAGATTTCTCAGTCTAAATATATCTCACAAAAGTAATCCATCAGTAGCACCCTCTTCAACAATGCTACAAGCACTGACAATTTAGTTTTCATTCATTTTTATTTTATAATATATTGTCATATTTCTTTTACATGTTTAGAGAAATGTGCAATTGCAATATTAATATATACACTGAAAACTTAAAGTAAAATTGTATCACTTACTGTATAGTTTCTAGACGAGTCAGTTTGTCTCTTTGTGTAAACCATTTCTAACAGGGACCATGACAAATCAGATCATGCCAGTGCCCACTTTGTAGTGAAGTGTCTGTGCAGGGAAGTTACAATGACCTAATAAATGGCAATACAATGAGAATACTTTTTAAAAATCTGCATGCAGCATTACTTTCAGATTTAAATGTGATTCTTAAATGAGTCCTCCTTCTAAAATATAATGCAGATCTTTACAATTTAGTGGAAAAACATGCTTGTCCCAACTAGTAAAGTTAGAAAAAGAGGGAGAAACCCTATATGAATGTCAATAAATTATCTCTTTACAATCTGGCTGTGTTTAAATTTCAAATTAACTAACTAATGTTACATATACAATATTTATAAACACACTTTACTGAGACAATACTAAATATGAGATGATCAGAATATTATCCACGGTGGCAAAATTGTTAAGAGATTATGTAGCTTTAATTAACGGAAATGTTTTTTGCTATATATATTATATGTATAATATATATATTTTAAAAACATTCAGTATTATTGAATTTTGTTATAGTTTTAAGTAATCCAAAAAAAGTTTACAATGTCTATCATTAATTCTTAAGAGAGAATAATTCTTAAAAGAGAGAAAGAGTTAAAGGATTATTTTTGCAGACTTTAGTCCTTTGAATGGTTGTATTTTCTTTTTTTTGTTTTTGTTTTTTTAAGTTTATTTATTTTTAAAAGAAAAAGAGAGCAGGAGAGGAGCAGAGAGAGAGGATCTCAAGCAGGCACCTCACTGTCTGTGGAGAGCCCAAAGCAGGGCTCAAACTCACAAACTATGAGATCATGACCTAAGCCAAAAATCAAGAGTCGGACACTTAACCAACTGAGCCACTCAGGAGCCCATGATATTTATAATGTCAAAACATGAATAAATCATATCTAGATGACTTGCTAGAAAGTTAGTATCAGAAAAAATGTGTATGTGTGTTTAAATATGTATATATATATACACACACAAAACCATGTTACAGGGGTGATCAGAGCAAGTAGATTAATTTTATCATGCCAGATGAGAAGTGTCATTTATGGATTCACAATTTTCCTATTGTAATTACATGGCCTAGTGGAAGAAAAGATATAATTATCATTTTCAGTGTCCCTGGCCTCATTGAGCAAACGGCTCTTGATATTGACATTTTGTACCATGGATAATGATACTCTTCCTTCATTCAGAGGAACAAGAAGTGCTATATAAGCACTCACTCATCAATGGCCATTGTTTTATCATCAATTATCACACATTAGAAAAGACACAGCACCAAGCCTCACCCAGTGCAAATTATTATGTTCTCACTAAGCCTCACCAATATTAAACATTCAAATTAAGTTCATGC
Organism: Crocuta crocuta; assembly: GCF_008692635.1. Lineage (NCBI taxonomy): Eukaryota > Metazoa > Chordata > Mammalia > Carnivora > Hyaenidae > Crocuta > Crocuta crocuta. The sequence goes on along the minus strand of NW_027530514.1, from coordinate 40,963 downwards.
TTTTGATGGGAAGATAAGAAAGTATACCATGGTAGACCAAAATATTTTTTTTACCAGGTCTAGCATTTTAAATAAGATAAATTAAAACTATTTGAAATTTAAAAGTTTATTTTTAAGGAACAAGAACATGCTAATAAAAATTAACTGGAAACTAGAAAAGTGTTCCTTAAGTCTTAGTTACATTAAATGCATTATTTTACTAAAACACTAGGTTTTAAAAAGTAATTATTAAAACAAATAATAATTCAAATGAAGAAGGCAAACTTTGTTTCTGATTATGTGAGTATGCACACACACACACACACACACACACACTCACACACACACATAAGCAGAAGGTCTTAGTTTTGTATACCGCTGTCCATTTTATTGATAGACAGGCTAGAATATAAATATTTCATTCAGTTGGGTTAAGTATTTTCAGTTATTCTGATAAGACCCCAAGGAATGATACTCATGGGCTTAATGCAGTTTGGAAAGACACTCTGGTAAAATTTGGACTGTTATACTAGGTGGGGGCAGCGGGGGGTACACACTGTTATAGAAACCAAGGGCTTGGAAGTAAGTGGTTTATGAGTCAGGAGCATATTAAACTACAATTAATGAGTGCTACTGGCTGAGATATAAAATTCACCATGTAAATTTCACCCTCTGGTATAGATGAGATTTTAAAGTAAATCTAGCTAATGGCCTATCTTCTGATAATCTTAAACTAAACATGTTGATTTGAATTTGTCGGTATATCTGAGTTTACCTTGAAATTTAATTAACCAAGAAGTTGAATATGGGATCCTATATAAAGCCATTACAACTCATTTTCATACCTTTCAAAAATTATACTAAAATGAGAGTTTTGTCCTTTATGAACTGAGGAAAGTATGCACTCTTTCTGTTTAAATTTTGAATGAAAATTTCAAAATATGTTTATTAGATACAGCTACATACAAATGGTGTTTCTCTTTTTGCTCTGTTCTTTTAGAAGTTGTGTCATTCCTGTCATTGACTATTTTCCTCAACTTCTTTAAGAAGTCTAAAAAGAGGTCTTCTGAGAAGTCAATGCACATGAAACTTTGGTTTAGATCAAAACCTGCAAGACATGTATTTACTTGATGAATTTTTTTTTTTTTTTTTTTTTTACAATAATGCTTGTGGTTGATACGTCATTTGGGAACAGCTTCCTCTCTTAAAAGTTCAAAGATTCACGCTGTGAATTTTAGTCTTATAGATAAGGGCTTTTTCATAGTTGGAAAATGTATGATTTAAGAAGAATTTAATAATAGAAGTAGGCAAACTGTAATTTTACCAAATCTTTGATAGCAATATATATAATGTATGTGTGTTTGTATATTAAATATATACACACACAAAAATGAATAATGAAAATAAAATGCTGACAAAATGAAAGTGCAGCAAAAATACAAAAAGTAATAACACTGGCAGTGAAATTCAAATCAAATGTAACTGGTGTTATGGAAATAATAGCTGACTGGGAATATTGGCACTGCCCCCATTTCAATAGACTCAAATACGCTGCCAAAGGAGCTTCAGGAAAGCCAACCTATTGATTGATATACATGAGGAAAGTGGTGGCAATGAAAAGGTTGAAGATGCCCCAGAGAGGGTGGCACCAGGGAAAAAAAAAAAGCACATTAAGGGAATTCTCAGAAAGATACCATGCCATGAAAGTGCAGAGGACAAAATATTGAAAGCTAATCCAAACCTAGAAAGAAGCATGACAATTTTCCAAGCCATAGAAAAGATGCTTTTCCCATATCCTACGTGTTGTACAATTCACTAGGTAGCCAGGCTGTGCAGCCAAGGTTAAAAGGCAGACAAGTGCCACCCAGCAAAAAGACCAGTGCATGACTCAAGGTCACCCGAGAACAGACAACACACACATCAGTCAAAAGTAGTACAACATTTACCTCCAGCAAGAGAAGAGAGAAAGTGCCCCAAATCCAGCCCTTTATGAACACATTAGCCCTCCATAGACAGGAGATCCACTCCACAACCGACTCAGGCAGTGTAGCCACACACTGCATGCTGGAGTAGAAGGGCCCTGACCCCTTCCCATGGGGTCTGAAATACCCCGAGGGAATCTGGGGCTATACTTGAGGGCCACTGATGCACATGCTTAAAGAAGAACAAGAGTCTACATCAGGCCCAGAACAGAGAAAGATACTCCCTCCAAAGATGATAAACCCCATACAAGCTTGAGACTCTTTATATCTCCATTAAAAAAAAAAATGTTTGGGGCCCAGGACCACCTTTTTTAATAACTTTTTTAACTTTATTGAGTGGATCTTAAGCATTCTCACTACATACATGCGTGAAAATCTACTCATGTTAACTGTGTGAGGTGATGGATGTATTATTACCAAAACCACTCATGAGACCATACGTGGGGGGTGTGGGGAGAAGCTGCTCATGACCGCCCTTCCCAGTGGTAAGTGGCATGACAAGAAGGAAGAAGTGTTATTTGAATTATTATTGTTTTTTTCCAAAGAGGTAAATAACTTTAATCCACAGTGTTGCTAAGGTTTTAAGTTATAGTATTCTAGCAAAAGAAAGTATTTTACCCTTTCTTCAATTTCCTATGCCTTTCTAACTGACAATGAGAGACTCTAATTTTTGACAAAAAAATTTTTAAGGTCAATTTTAATTTTTCCATTGGTTATTACGATCAATTTGCATGGTTTCAGTTTGTAGTCATTTTCACAGTCCCGCACTACTAGTAGCATGGTAGAAGCACACAGGCTTCTGATGTTGCATATTCTACAGGAAGAAGAGTTTTCAGTACCAAGCAAGTTTGTGAGATGAACCCTTTGCAGTTGTCTCCATACTGACCTTGATGTTCTGCCTTTTGGATTAAGCATAAAACTGAATGACTTTATGGGCCCAGCACACTCCTGCTGTGCAACTCTGCTCTGAATGACTTTGGAGTATAAATGAGCATTTGCCCAGTGAAATAATTTGCGTTTTGTGCATATTTACAAGTCAAGGGGGATAAAACAATGGTGGACTTATTGACCCAAAACACTGACTTGTGACCTGAAACAATGGGAATTTTCTCAGTATGCGTTACATTATCCAACCTGTTTATATCAACAATTATTTACTAATAGCCCACTATGCATATAGGAGAGGATACAAAATTACATGGTATAGACCCCACTCTCAAAGAGTTTGTAATTTAATTAAGGAATAAAAATATATTCATTAATTTTTCAATAAACTTTAGAAGGGCTACCACGTGTCAGGCATTGGGCAATCTCTCGAAATACATAAGGGAACAAAATGCACAGAGAGCTTTCTTATTCCACAGCAATAAGTAAGGAAAATGTTTAGTGAAAAGCTATATGGATCAAAAGGAGAACAAATAGTAAGGGGTAAGACATTGGAAAAAGTAGAATTTTAGCTGAATCATAACTAGTAGAACTATACATGGAGTATATATTAGAATAAAATTATTCAAAGGCTTTCACATGGCATTTAGATTTAAATCTTTCTTTTGCCTTGAAAAATGTATATATAAATATGGAGAAAAAGCTTTCAGCTACTGATCTATGCATTAAAATTATTTCTATATTTCTACTAAAATATACACATGGCAGCATTGCAAGGGAAGCAACCATCATGAAGTTCTTTCTCCTTAATAAATGCATGACAGCCATTGAGCAAAGTAATTTCTGTTCATTAAGTTCTTTCCCTTCAAAGGGCATAATCTAAAGTTAATGGCCTTAACCCATCCTGTGGCAGTATGAACAATCAACATCTTTCTCCAGACAAGTGCAAACTTTTGATAAAACTGGGAAAATAGTATTCCTGGAGAGAACAAACGTTGTTCATCCAAACTTAGTGGTTTTCCTGTATTTACAGAATTTCATGTCCTCTTTTTCTCCTCTCAGGGGAGAGAAAACACTGCAGACCCACATAATATGTATGTATGTATACAGATATATATGTGGCATGCGGGCTGAATCATTCATAATCATAAAGCCAGAAAATGGCCTTTTTCTTGCCAAGAAAGCTAATCTCTAAGATTTCCAGGTTCTGAAGATGCAAAATATATTTAGCCATTGCATATATTTACAAAGGAGCAGTCCTAAAATGCACATTTACATTTTTCTTCTTTATTACTCTTGTTCCCTTTTCATACCTGCTTTCAACAACAACACCCCCAAAATGAGAAATTCCTTGGTGCAAAAGAAAAAAAAAAGTTCTGTGTGGATTCTTTTCCATCTCCAAGAATAAATGATCATTCTTTGGCCCATTCTTGCCTTTTGGTCATTTCTATTTCATATATTCATATATCAGTCATTGGAAGAGACAAGTAAAGGGCCTAGTGTCATGCTTGGCACTTAATAGGTATTTAGTGAGTGACTACTGCATTACTGCATGATTCTTAGCTGACTGAATCAGTCAGGGTGCTTTGGCCTCAAGTAACAGAATCTGGACGTACTTAACTAAAACAATACAGTGCCAAGAAGTCTAGGCACAAAGTATATCCAACACTAGTTCAGTGGACAGAACTGTGGTTCAGCTTCTCTGTGACTCTTACCCTCACCTCACGGTTGCAAGATGGCTGCAGCAAATCCATGCAGCCTGTCCTCATAGAAGATCAATCACAGGAAAGGAGACGGGATGTGTATCTCTCTTTCCTCTTTCTCAATCTCATTCTCACTCTCCTTTTTCAATCCATGAAGAAATTCCTCTCTGGAATGCTTTCTAGCATGCTTTTCTCCAATTTCCATTAGCCAGTGGTGGATTATATATCCATGTCCCCACTGCAAAGGACGTTGCAAAAGAAAGTTCAACTTCTGTGGCAGGAGGTGGGCTCTGTTGGAAAGAAAGAAGTGTGGAAAAATTGATACTGTTTGAAGCACTGGCATAAACATTTTCCCCTATGAAAATATAGAATTCCGTGAGGCTTTGCAAAATACCTATGAGAGCTGTAGTCTGTATCATCCATTTGCTTTGATTTGAGTAAAGTTCTTATTTACTTATAATATTTCTTAATGTCTATATCTCTATGTTCATAGAAATTTATTTCAAGAACTTTTTTGCATTTTTACAATGAGACCAAGTATTCCTATGTTTCTATCACTTCATACCCCTTTATCAAGAAGAAAGGCTGTTTTCCTGACACATGTAAATTTTTATTGGAGTTGACTATTCTCTCATTATATAACATGTCACATATATATTTATATTTCCCAAGTCTTCTTAAGGTGGTAACTAACCTTCAAAATCCAATTTTTACATCATTACTCCTTAAGCTTTACATTTATATTTTCAGCTTATTGTATTTATTTCCTTTATAGTTAATGTTCCTCATTTTTCTTTTAAATATTCTGGCCTTATACCACATTCATCTGTCTTTCTTAAAATAGCTTTCTTATCTATGGCATCTCTCTATTATCTGATCCCTCATTTTAAAGGGTTCTATATCCAGTTTGTGTTGGTGGTAGCACAAATCTATACATGCAATTAAATTCCATAAAATTATACATACATTCAAACAAGCATAAAATGCTGAGTAAGGTCTGTAGTTTAGTTAATTGTATTGTGTCAACACAAGTTTCTTGGTTTTGATGAAATGTTATCGTTATTTAAGATAGCATTGGGAAAATCTCGGTGAAGGGTACATAGGATCTCTCAGTACTATTTTTGCAACTTCTGTAAGCCTATACTTATCTCAAAAAAATTTTTAAGTTCTCTCATTCCCATCTTTCTTCAAATTGTGCATGTTTATACCACATAAATTTAAAAGATTTATGTACTCAAAAAGTGTATAAACTCTTTCATTAAAAATTTCAAGGCTCTCTCATTTGATAATAAAGTTTTATTGTAATAGAGTCTATAATAATAATAAAGTTTTCCTTTTAACTACATACGCCCACCTATTACATAGTGCTGTAAGAAAAAACTCATCAAATAGTACTTTTTTGTAAGCATGGGTAAAAAAATTTATTTAACTAACTCTACTCCAATGTATAAAAGTGGCTGACAAATAACTTCTGCTTGTTCTCCCCACATTTTTCAGTGTTTCTTTCAAACTCATTGCATTATAAATCACTTCCTTCAATATTATTTTATCTTTGCTGCTCCTAAAATATTTAAGCTCTATATTGTCTTTTTTTAAGTTTATTTATTTATTTTGAGAAACAGAGAGAGTGTATGCATGACTTGGGGGAGAAGCAGAGAGAGAGAGAATCCCAAGCGGCCTCTGTGCTGTTCAGCATGAGCCCCATGTGGGGCTTGATCTCATGAACTGTGAGATCATGACCTGAGCTAAAATCAAGAATCAGACACGTGGTGGGCTGAGTCACCCAGCAGCGTCTGTACTTTTTTTTTTTTTAATCTTTGTACCTGCCTCCCTCACTTAATCCTGGTTTTCAAATACTCATTTGCCCTTTTCTTCTGTTATTTCTTTATAATTTTGTAATGTTATTGATCAAAAAATCTCATTTTCCTTTTGCTATCTCTGCACTCAATAAGTAAATATTGATCTTTTTTGTGTACGATACTGGACAGGACACCAAAGGGAAAACAATGCCCTTTTCTGAAAAGCCAAGGCCTAGGGGAGAGATAAGAAAAACAAGTACTCAAATACAAATGGTATGAGGTTCATAATGGTAAGGTTCACACATGCGGTGATACTTCCCCAGCTCTACCCCCATGTTTACTATATCCAAAATGTCTTCCTCTGAAGTGTCACCTACAAGATGGCAAAACATGCAAATACCTATAGCCCAATCCTGCTTAAACTGCAGTCCAATCTGATCACTTCAACAGGACCTTTACAAAGTGCTCAGTCTTCCTTGGGAGAAAATATTTTTTAAAAGCCCTGGCAATCAGAAATGGAAGCCCTGGTTTCACCTTTACCCGGTGTGTGAGTTTGGCTTACTTAACATTTTCTAAGCTTCAGTTCCTCAGCTGTCAAATAATGAGGACAAAAGACCTGTTCTGAAGATTTTTGGAACAATTTGTGGAAAGCACTTGCACAGTACCAAAAAATTAGCATATTCCTGTATGTATGTATGTATATATGTATATATGTGTGTATATATACACACATATATATATAATTTTTGGCCTTTTGTTAAAAATTTTCAGGATCAGTGAAATTTAGAGAATCAGTTTATTCATTTTCTACTGTCAGAATGTTAATCAAGCAATATCCAGTTTCCCTGGAAAAAATCCATTTATTCCAAGTATAATTCTCCCTTCAAAAACATTATTATATTTCATACATTGGGATATGAATTTAATTCCTGTGATTTTTTTTTTTGGTCTTAGTGTTATTGTGTTTCTGGTTCACTGCTGCTCTTTATGGCTCTCTGATCTGTGTATGTGTGTGTCTGTGGTGTGTGTGGTGTGTGTGTGTGTGTGTGTGTGTTGGGAGATAGGGGTAGGAAAAAGAGATCACGTTCCACTCTGAGTAGCTTTCCTGTGATTGTATTTTTTGTCCATTTCATGGATGTTAGTATTGACATACACAGTTAGAAGTTTAGTTGAAGTGCCCTATATAGATTGGGGTTGAGAGCTCACATTTTTAGATAGCAACATGAGTATTTCTACCGAGTCTCCTAAAGTAGTCTCAGGCTTGTACGATTACAAGAGTGGCCGTGAATCCATTTGAAATCCTTCTAGGATGTGACTAGAATGAAGTCCAGCCAGACAGGGAAACAGCATGTGCCTCATGAATTTTCTTTTTATTAATAATGACTCAAGAAGAAAGCAGATGGTTTCAACTATGCAAACCAACCAGCAAAATTCCAAATACAGAAAATAAGCATCAGAGATCCCTTTAAAGGATAATTTAAAACACAAGCAAATTCCCAGAGGGCCAGCCACAAAATTGAAATAGCAGGAGGACCAGTGAAATGTGTGGGGAGTTAGAGAATGAATTAGTGGGTGTTGCCCTCAGAATCCCCAGAGCATGTACACTTCCTAAGATGGAATGGCCAGAAGAAAGGATCCACCAGAATGTCCCTAATTAGTGGTCCTAGAAAGATTCCCTTATAAATCAGTCCTGATTCTTTCTGACATTCTGCAGAAAATCCCCCCTTAGTGTGGTTTTGGACACCTCCCTCAGAAATGAACTGACTGTGAATAGAGATGAAGGCCAAGAGATTGAGCTTGAGCTTCAGGGCCTCTCACTTAAGCTTCATGGGCCCCTGTACTGAGTTATCAACTGTAGTTGTGAAATCTTCTGAAAGAAGGCTCCCAAAATGGCATATGTTTCAAGCCCCACAAAATGTGGATCCACCCCCAGTTGTCAAGTATAAAAACCCATTTAAATCAACTCAAGGAACTCCTCTTTCCTGGAGTCTATCTTGTTTCTGCTCCTCTCACTCTGTCTACGTAACATTCCTCCCTTCTGCAAAACAGTTTTGCTGCCTGCTCGTGACTTCCCAGCCCTACTAGGACTCTGGGCTTGGGTGTAGTTCTCGATGGCAGTGGTGCTAAGTTTGGCTCCCACCCTACATGAACTTTCAAACCAAACCCCTACAGGCAAGCAACTGACTCCTGTCCTTATGTTCCAATTCTAAATTCCTCAGAGAGAGAGAGCTCCCACTCTCTAGTTGAGGTCACTTATCACCTCCATCCAATCAGCTGTGACTGGGCTCTTTGTGGAAGGTCCTGTCATGGTCTCGGAGAACTGTTTTAGGGGGAGTAGGGTGTCAAACTCTTTAGGGAGGAGTGAGTGGGTTGGCATGAATGTCATGTCTACTGTATTTAAAAAGGAAGTTGAGTCAGTATTTTTAATCTTCTTAAGATATACTAATAACTGAACAAGGAAGGGCGATAGCAAATGGCTTGCTTTCTCACTGTGATTCACTTAGTGCTTGGAAGCCTCTTTTCCTGTAGTCTTTCATTTCATATTTTTCTATGACTTTCAAATCTCTAAGCAAATAGCTTTCAAAAAAAGATTTTTACTAAGTCCCAGAATACTTCATAAGCTTACTGTAGTGTTCTGGCAACTGTCTAGTGATTTTTAGGCTAGGGGAAAACAAACCTAACCTAACCAATGTCTTTTTTTATATCTAAAGATAGATAGTAATACTTGTTTGTTTTTCTTTAAGGTAAATATCTTTGTACTGTTATTCATAGGAACAGAGCCAAAAAAGAGAAATGGTGTTATCTTCTAGACAACATAGGCTAAAAACCTGAAAGTGGTTTATGGTAGATTAATTAATTCAATTGGTTTTATGTGTGTAAACATACTCTCTGATGTGCAGAGGATATATTTCTTAACAAGCAAATATATCTTAAATGGGTTAGATGGGAATACAGGAAAAGCTAATCCCAGACTCCTAGGAAAATTACCCTTTTTCTTTTCTTTTCTTTTCTTTTTTTAATATTATTTATTTCTAGGAGAGAGAGAGAGAGAGGAGCGTGAGCAGGGGAGGGTCAGAGAGAGA